>NC_134355.1:1437540-1572540 GCF_048569485.1 Anomaloglossus baeobatrachus | reverse complement strand
TCCACCCCACAGCTGTACTTCCCTGCTCACTCTCCTCCACCCTACAGCTGTGCTTTCTTGCCCACTATCCTCCACCCCACAGCGGCGGTTTCCTGTCCACTATCCTATCCTCCACCCTACAGCTGTACTTCCCTGTCCACTATCCTCCACCCCACAGCAGCACTTTCCTGCCCACTATCCTCCACCCCACAGCGGCACTTTCCTGCCCACTATCCTCCACCCCACAGTGGCACTTTCTTGCCTACTATCTTCCACCCTACCTACAGCTGCACTTTCCTGCCCACTATCCTATATGTTGCAGTAAATGTGATAAAACTAACGAATACCAGAATGAGTGTGATCTTGGCCTGAGCATTCACCTTTAGAGTGTCTTCCCAAGAGTCGGGTCCACAGATGTCCTCCGAATAAAGTCAGTTCTTCTGGTGGCCCCAAGAGGCAGATCTATTGATGTCCTTCAAGAGTAAGGCCACTGGTATCCTCCAAGCAGTGGGTCCAATGGTGGCCCCCAAGAGTTGGGTCCACCGGTGACCAACAAGAGTTGGGTCCACTGGTGGCTCCCAAGAGTTGCCCATTGGTGGCCAAGGCTGCCCAGTTCTTCTCCAGCCCCATCAATCTCCTGAGTATTTGGTTGTAGATGTTAAAATCCAGCCAGGATCTATGAGCTCCTTGCTCTTCACCTTAAAAAGAAAGCTGCTCTCCCTATGGGCAGTGACCTCCTGGGAAAATGTCTGCATGTTATCTTGTGTCAGCCAAACTCATAAGTCAGGGAGAGTCAGCAAATCTGAGCCGAAAGGAAAACCCTCGAGGAGTGAGGAATAATGACCCTTATTCCCAGATTTAACCCCTTCACCTTCCCGACCACACCAGATTTTACAATTCTGTCCAGTGTCGCTTCAGCAGATTCCAGTGATTCTGAGACCGTTCTTTAATGACCCATTGGGCTTCATGTTAGTGGTACATTTTTGGTCAATATAATTTGCATTTATTTTTGAAAATTTTACAGAAAAAAATGTGAAAATTTCGCTATTTTCAATTTTTTTTAAATTGTATGCCCTGAAAACGGAGTTATACCACACGAAATCAGTAACCAATAACATTTCCATGTTACTTTACATCGGCGCCATTTGTGAAACTAAGGGCCTTTTGTTAGGAAGTTAAAAGAATTAAAAATTCATCAACAATTTCTCATTTTTCCCCCAAAAATTTACAGAACTAATATTTTTTTTTAGGGACCACCACAGAAAGTTCCTAAAAGTGACACCATTCTTGGATGTGGTTTTGAGCACTTTGAGGGGTGCAGTTTTTAGAAGTTTGTTAACCTTTTAGCTGTTTCATAGGAACTAAAAGCAATTGGAGGGAAAAAAATGAAAATTTTACTTTTTCCCACAAAAATGTTACTTAAGCTCCAAATTTTTCATTTTTAGAAGGGTAACATGAGAAAGTGAATCATACTATTTGTTAATGAGTTTCTCCATATGAGGTGGAAAACTACTGTCTGGGTGCACATCAGGACTTGGAAGGGAAGGAGTACCATGTCACTTTTGAAGATCCCCTGACTTGGCAAAACAGCAGAAACCTCCACAAGTGACCCCATTTTGGACATTATACCTGTCATGGAATTAATCTAGGGGTGTAGTTGTTGAGGAGAGCCATAAAATGAAATACTTAATTAACCTCTGGACATAGAGCATTGTGGGAAATATATCGTTTTGCCTTACATAATTCAGGTTTCAGATCATATACATGACATAGATATAAAGATGGCCGCTATTTCCTGTTATCCACACCTTGCTTGGAATGCAAGGAATGTCCAGATGAAAGAAGACCTCCATATAAGGGAAGATCCCTGGTCAAGCTGGAAATCACAGACCAAACCATCAGCATGGATGCACCAGATGACGTCCCTCCCATCGTCATGGTTTCATCCACTGGAGTCAGACCCGCCCATCAACAGCAACACGGATCTCCCCATTGGCTAGCTCATGGACTGTCCCACTAAATGTGCATATCTGAACTTGTATACGCCCCTAGCCTATATCAAGAGGACGCATGCTCTTCGCTGTCTGTTTTGGTGCCATTTTCTACTGTGACCAAGAAGAGACTTCATATCCGACTGTGTCTGGTGTGAATTCTTTTATGCATGCACTTGGTATATACCAATTCGGCCAGGCAGTAGGCAACTAGTGATCTCTGGTTATGAGTTCACCTTAACATTATTGGTGCCCAACGTGCGGCAAATAGACGGAGACACCTGAAATCCTGATGAACCGGCAACTGGAATGGCATGACGTGCTGGACACCCCAGGAAACTGATCACTTCCGAACGAGAGTACGGTAGGTCTGCTGATTTTTCATAATCTGTAGTCTTCCCGTGGTCTCGGTGGGGTGTGTGGCACTGATTGCCTGACTGTGTCCGGTTTGTTGGGGTATCTGTTGACGGGCAGACGGGTCTCACGGCTATTGGCCATATTAATCTCGGAAGAACCGTCACATATTCAGTTGCCTGCTGTCTGTTGTGTGTATTTGTGAGGGGGGGAATTAAGAGAGCATGTGGGTTTGTGAGTTCTGTTAGTTGTCGCCTGTGATATGGTTTGTGGTTCTAGTGGAAACTTAAGTAGTTAATGCGGTTTGGTACAAGACCTAGAGATATAGGGCAGGTTTTAATTGGTCAGGTTAGGCACGTGTTTTTCACGGGCTCTCAAATTTGTTGATATGGTAAAGGATTTTGTCTGTGGTATAGTATACGGTTGTCGCCTGTGGTACAGTTTCTGGCTCTGTGAGGAAATACGTGGGACTGCTGGTACGTGGTAATCTTGGGGCCTAGCGCAGTGTAGCGTGGAATGGCTGGTACGGATACCATTGGGGCATAGCGTTTAAGTTGCGCATTGTGGCTGGTACGTGGTAGTCTTGGGGCCTAACGCTGGACGTGAAATGGCTGGTACGGATACCATTGGGGCTTAGCGCAAGCTTGGGTGATATAATTGGTATGAGGTGTCTTGGGGTCTAGAAAAAGCGCTGGACGTGAATCGGCTGGTACGGGCACCTTGTAGCCAGGGGTGACACCATTGGTGTCTTGATGAATTACGGACCATGTAGAAACTGGGCAGGGACACCGTGACGAGGCGCCTGCTGCAGACTTTACAAAACTTTACTTAGTGTTCAAGTTGTGTGTCAGTTGTGAGTCATCTACTCCTGTGTTTGTTTGTTGGTGTTGTTTATCTTGAGAGAAAGATGGAAAAATTGGTGAAGCGGTGTCTAGTTGTGCCGGAAAGATCCGGATGAGTGGACTGTGTTGAGATGTGAGGACTCTAGGCCGCAATCCTGTGATAAACCATGTGCTAGTTATGGAGGCAGACATTTTAGGTAAGATTTTAAAATGGTGGACGAAGCACATGGCTACAGCATGATTGAGACAAAGAAAACAAAGTGAGTCAGGGGTTTGTGTGAAGAAGACCATGTGCTCTGTAAATGTTTGAGCAATGGATTGGATGGAGTACTATATACTTAGACCGAAAAATAAGTGTTTTTATCTATAATTAGACTTAGATCTAGGACATATGTGTGTGTGTATAAATATATATATATGTATAAGTACAGACTATAAAAAAGAGGGGAGAAAGAGTTTGAGCAGATGTGAGGTCAATTTTCCCTTTTCTATGCCACATGTTCCTACAGATTTTAAAATGGTGGATGAAGCACATGGCTGAGGCATGATTGAGACAAAGACAGAGAGTGAGTCATTTTCTATAGGCCTCAGTGGAGCTGACAAAACTGCAGCCACTGAATAACATGAAGTGTTAGTAAATGTTTATAGCACTAAAAGATGGAATATTGAATGATTGGGTGGTTGTGGAAGACACTTAATATAGATCCAGTGTGCAGGTTGGATTGAGTCAGGACAGTCACAAGGAGCAATATCTTATTAAATTAATAAGCAATAAAAGAATAAGAGAAAAACCTTAAAATAAACGTACCTTTGCGGCAGATGTCATGATAAATAATACATATTCCAATTACGAATATGGCGAATAATCCTGAGAGTTGAATGTTTTAAAAAAAAAAAAAATAAATAAATAAATAAATAAATAGATACATCCATGGGATATCCATGTCTTGCAGAAAGGAAAATAAATAATAAAAAAATCCAACAGAAGGAGAGATATATCAGTCGTGTCCAGGGAAAATGAACTTTGTGTTTTTGGGGGAAGTAGCAACTTTTAGAAAGAAAAAAAAAAAAAAAAAAAAAAAAAAAAAACCTGTCGGGCAGGCTTTTCATCTCACCTTCGATCTATTGTGAGAGCAGCTCAAGAGAAAAAAAAAAAAAAAGGTGCTTCTTGCATTTAATTCATTGCAATTTATATTGGAAAAAGGTCATTGACAATAGTTTTATTTTACTAATTTTATCCCAAAGAAATAAAAGTTAACTGTGGACATGTTTAGAATCATTGATAGCTTTTCAAGCATAGAAGTCTGTTAGATAATTTTTCTATGGCAAATCAACATTTTGTTTTCCCACATGGCCAGTTTATTTGTTCTAGATTCTTTTATCCCTTCAAGTTATAGGACAGTATCACAGAGATGCTGATAATGTCCTCAATGTTTCAAATATGAACGCCCCTACATTCAATATCCAGAGGTTGTGCTACGTTATTATTATGGTTATTATTAATAATAATAATAATAATAATAATAATCATTTATTAATAATTACAATAATTTGATTTAAGGAATGTGGATGATTTATGGAATTCTGTGTTTTATATTTCATGTATTGAATAATCTGCTTTCTTTTTATAGAAAGAATGATTGCAGTGCAGATTTCTGTGGTTCAAGCAAAGGTTATAAAAGCCATTGAAAGGGTTTTCCATTATTAAGTTACAGATAAAAATGATATTTCTGCTGTTCCCGGTTAGGTACAATCTATACAATGTGACTTTTATGCCTAAATGTAGAGCTCCGGGGCCACACACTTTTTGAATCTAATTATGTTTTGGATAATAGATTCAAAAAGGGGGGAAAGATGATGTGGAAAATCACACGTATTATTTAAGGTTTTAATTTGTTCATCGATTGGGTTTTTCTATTAAGTTGTCTATATATTTTTATCTGTGAGGAGGATACAGCAGACAGACATATATCTCATGATTGCTCTGATGTAACAAGAATGGTCAGGTTTTGAACATGTCTCTGATGAGGCCATTGCTAATGCAGATTTTGAGTTTTTCCGTAGATGGATCCAGATACCAAGATGCTGGTTGATTCTGCACTGGATATGCTGAGGTTACGCAACATGAGGTATTAAAAATCAAACCACTCCTCTCCCATCGGAATAGGAGAATGAGATGAAGATTTGCGATCACTGTGGTTCGTAGAGCGGAAAGGGGTAAGATAGGAAAATGTGGAGTGTGACGTGATAAATCTATAAAGACCGTAGAGAGTGTATGAGCCCAGGTGGAGGCGCTCTCCTGTGATCAAAAGAGCCGGTGACTGATGGAGCAGGCAACAAAGAAGCAGTGAATGGGCCTAGAGTTGAGAGTCCTTATACAAAGCAGACCAGTACCTCGGTGGCTCCTGTCACGTCGTCCGTGACATTGGTCACTCCTTGTGTTCTTAAATCCTTACAGGAACAAGTGATTCAGCAAGGAACGGAGTGTGAGACGCAGGGAGCCAGTGACTGAGGACGGTCTGTGGATAAAGGGCGGTAAGCTTTCTCTGCCATGAGCGCTCTACTCAATAATGGCCCAGGTAACCCGTGTGACAAAGGTGTTGGGATGGACAAGATATGGGCGGCACCACTGCTCAGTACCCAGGTGGCCAGACACCTACAGTCTTGTAAGACGTGTGCCTATTAAGGTAGAAAAACTGTAAAGACCTCGTAGCAACACCCCCCTCATCCGCTTTACTGCTCCGGTGATTGCAGATTAGTCATATACATCTACCATGAGTAGGTTTATATGAGTTTTGTGCGTGTTGTGTGAATTTCTTTTCAGGCCTGCTCTGAAACATATCCAGTGTGGAAAACGTTACTGCTGAAAAACTCATGATGTTGGTTGTATGTAAAGATGGAGTTCCTAAAAAGTGGTAAAAGTACATATCCTATAGCAGAGGTCATTATAGAGGTCAGTATCTGGGGATGCCCCTGATGAACCCATCTGCCATTGTGAAGAGGGGAGAAACGCGTTGGGATTCTTTCATGCTAAGTGTCTGACAAATATGTGTTTATTTTATTAGCCTGAGTGTGAATTGTACAGTGGAGGGTCTGTGATTGGACGAGATCTCGTGACTTTACCTGGCCTTATTATTATTATATTGATACAGTGGGTACATGTTATACATGTGAGAAATTTAATTTATTTTAGGGTTTGGTCCTTGAATTTGCTGTATCATATTGATTTAAGCTACCAAACAGCTATGTAAATACAGAGTGTGAATATTTAATCTTTGGGAATGAATTGGATATATATAATTGCATATTGACGCCTTTTTATCCCTGTATCTCACGGTTTCTATATTCCCTCACTGACAGCAGCGCGTATTAGCTTAGCAGTGTAGGGATATGGAGGGTGAGCCGTCGGTGAGCGGGGGCGCCAATTCGCCTTATAGGGTGCCGACCTCCGCTGCGAGGTAGGGAGAGTTTAGGGCTATTGCCCCAATCCCTGCCCCCTCCTTTATTGGAATATTTAATTGTGTCTATAGTCAAATGGGTGTATGTTGTTTGGAATTTTAATGATTATAACATAAACATGTAACGATCCACAAGATAATGGTGAACGCTGCAAATCATGTAACAAATGTTTGTTTTCCTTAATAATTCGATCTTTATATAAGGTATTTTTGGTTTAGTACCTAGAACGTGATTATATTTCTCACAGACACTGCAGATACAGTGTGATATCCTGACCAGGGATGTACGAGCCGTATACAACTGCCTATATAGTGTGTTAAACATGTGTATCCTCCAATTCCAGATCCTAAATCAGTGTTAGGAGCATGTGGTCTCCAGCCAGGAGACTGAGTGATCCTAAAAAGACAAGTCAGAATGAGCCATGAGTCAGAATCAGGTGGACCGATCCAGCTTATCCCACCCACAGCGACTTCCATGAAGCTTGAGGGAAAACCCATCTGGAGACAACAACCACTGTAAAGAGTCCATCGTACCAGCAGAATGAGGGTCACAACACACATAGTGCTGGATTATCTCACATAGAACTTTATGGAGAATTTCTAGATTGGGGATGATACATGGGAAATAATCATAAGGGAACAATGGGTACAGGAACATTACACAAATAAGGGCTCATGGTGGGAAAAACATTATTTGACCTGAACCAATCAATTATTTTAAGGGTTTAAGTGACTTAAGGATAACATACACTTATAGGTAACTGGTATTGTTTTATTTGTTGGTATTTGAAGCCGTAAAAGTGCTACTCTGTGTTACTGAAGGTAATCGGATCCATGTGTAAGGGAAATCTTGTTAAAGGCCTCCTGGTGGTAGATTATAGACCCCAGACAAGAAGAGATCCAAAAGTGTTGTGATACAATTAGGTGTATTGAGGTAGAAAAGTCTCGAAGACGCGGACAGCACTTGGATATTGACTGAGAATCAGTCTTTCAGAAACAGTAACGCTAAAAGCTGCAGCATAACAGTAAGAAGCTTATTCTTACAATTGCCTTACTCTTTCTAATCGATTAATCTCGAAATCTGAGTGAGCTCGTCAGCATTAAATAGTCTGTTCTAGTTACCTATACCTCTGTGAACTGTGTGTGCGGGATGTGATCAACTCTCTGATCAGCAGTCTGTACCAGCGGGGGCAAAGGCTTAGCATTGCTTGTATAGCAGATAGGAAAACGAAAAAAAGGGTGCAGTTAAAGCATTAGAGCTGATGTGTTAGAGGACCATGGTAGGGTCAGAAGGTTAATAAAGTATTTAGGGGGGACTGTTGAGGAGAGCCATAAAATGAAATACTTAATTAACCTCTGGACATAGAGCATTGTGGGAAATATATCGTTTTGCCTTACATAATTCAGGTTTCAGATCATATACATGACATAGATATAAAGATGGCCGCTATTTCCTGTTATCCACACCTTGCTTGGAATGCAAGGAATGTCCAGATGAAAGAAGACCTCCATATAAGGGAAGATCCCTGGTCAAGCTGGAAATCACAGACCAAACCATCAGCATGGATGCACCAGATGACGTCCCTCCCATCGTCATGGTTTCATCCACTGGAGTCAGACCCGCCCATCAACAGCAACACGGATCTCCCCATTGGCTAGCTCATGGACTGTCCCACTAAATGTGCATATCTGAACTTGTATACGCCCCTAGCCTATATCAAGAGGACGCATGCTCTTCGCTGTCTGTTTTGGTGCCATTTTCTACTGTGACCAAGAAGAGACTTCATATCCGACTGTGTCTGGTGTGAATTCTTTTATGCATGCACTTGGTATATACCAATTCGGCCAGGCAGTAGGCAACTAGTGATCTCTGGTTATGAGTTCACCTTAACATAGTGTGCAATTGTAACCCTAATTTTATTTTCACTGACCTCTGTCAGTGAATCCCCTATTACCTTGCTTCCACTAAAATTTGGCCCCAAGGTTTTAATTTTCAAATTGGGTAATAGGAGAAATTGTGTGACAAATTGTAAGGTCCATTTCCTTTTACCTCATATGTG
Organism: Anomaloglossus baeobatrachus; assembly: GCF_048569485.1. Classification (NCBI taxonomy): domain Eukaryota; kingdom Metazoa; phylum Chordata; class Amphibia; order Anura; family Aromobatidae; genus Anomaloglossus; species Anomaloglossus baeobatrachus. Next base: position 1,563,856 of record NC_134355.1, on the reverse strand, counting down.
GTTGAAAACTACTTTTAAGGCACAGTACAAAGTGAAGAAGGTAAGGAGCACCATATTGGAGTGCAGATTTAGTTGGAATGGTTTGCGGGTGCCATGTCACATTGGCAGAGCCCCTGAGGGGCCAGAACAGCAGAACCCTCCACACATGACCCCATTTTACAAACTGTACCCTTCAATGAACTCATCCAGGGGTGCAGAGAGCATGTTGACACCACAGATGTGTCACTAATTACGTTTTTCCAGCACCCATGACGGCACCACGAGAGAGATGATCCGCTCTTCAAGGACAGGAAACCTCCAGAATAAAAAGGGGCGGCACCTCTCCCCGCATCAGCTGGTTTCCTGACCTTGAACAGGGAGCCTCCAGGAATCCACTGGTATTCAGGATGGTCCTGATGGGCCGAAGATTCAAATCCGGCACCCGGCCGGCCGACTCTGGCAGCGGCACGGGTCCTGCTGTGGTCGGCCGAGGTGCTGTGGAGCTGCCGCAGCAGACCCACGGGGGTCAGGTCTGCGTGCGGCACACCCTCCTCCGGTGACGCCATGTACGGTTTCTAGGCGCAGGGACGTGGTGTGGAGCCTGCGAAGACCAGGTAAGGGTCGGTCGGCCGCAGTGCTCTCCCGTCGCAGCAAACCCACGGGGGTCCCATCTGCGCGCAGGCTCTCTCCCTCCCTCCCCCCTCCTTACCACGTGGAACCGGGCGCCAGGGGCCGGGATGGAGGTGGCTGCTGCTGCGCTTGCTTGCGGTGGCGTCCTCGCGGCTGCAGACACTGTGGCGCTTCCGGGTGGTAACGGAGCGCCATGCTGTGTGTGGCAGGCGGGGGTGTCCGGGCAGTGCGCATGCGCAGCGCGTCTCTCCCTATTGGACGCGCGGTTGGGACGTCATCTCCCGGAAATATATGGGAGGGGTTGCCAGCTTTTTTAAAAAATGAGCGGCAATCTTCACAGTGGTGTCTGTGTTCAGTGAACATGGCTGACAAGCGGTCGGCATTGTCTCCTTCGCCTCCTTCCTCCCCAAAGACTCACTCTGATCCGGATACTGCCTCCCAGAAGCGGCAGCATAGAGGTAGCCGGGATAGCAGTGTCACTGGCTCTGGAATGATGACCGGTCCTGCAAGTGGAAGGACCCTGGCACCCCTGACAGTAAAAGGCCCTCTAAAGGAGGGAAGTCAGATGATGTCCCTACTGACCCGGTATAGCCTCTTGCATCTGTGGGTGAGTGATGGCACATGATTCCCGCTTCTAAACGGCAGTGGTCTTGTCTGTGTTTTTCCTAGGATTGGAATAGGCCTAACAAATGTTTATCCAAGTCCAGACATAAAGAATGAGCCTTGTGCAGGTCTAATCTCTACCTTGATGCAGTGTCGGAAACTTGTCACTACACGTATGTGCAGATCCTACTAAGCCGGCCCCTGTCCCAGTTATCTTAGAATTCCTCCAGAGGGGTTGGGAATTAGGTTTGTCGGTTAGTACCCTTAAAGTGCAAGTTTCAGCGTTGAGTGCCTTGTATAACCATGCCCTGGCCGGAGATCACTGGGTGTCTAGGTTAATTAGAGCCTGTGCTAGGTCTAGACCTCGGTGCAGCATGCCCCTACCGTCCTGGGACCTTAACTTAGTCCTCTCAGCCTTAACACAGCCCCCGTTTGAGCCCTTAGATTCCATCTCACTCAAACATATGTCCCTCAAAACGATTTTCCTGGTCGCCCTCACTTCAGCCCGTAGGGTTAGTGACCTTCAGGCCTTATCCATTTCTCTTCCGTATACCCAGTTTTTTGACGACAGAGTGGTTTTAAGAACTGACCCCGCCTATTTACCGAAGGTGCATTCTCACTTCTATAGGTCACAAGAGATAGTGCTCCCCTCTTTTTATGACAACCCTTCTACTCCAGAGGAGATAGAATGGCACTGCCTGGATGAGGCATAAGTCTCTGTTTTGTAGTCGTCCAGGGTTGTAGGAAGGAGCTTAAGGCTTCTAAGTCCACCTTGGCCAGGGATGCCATCTCCATAGCTTATATAGCCAGGGGTGAAGACATGCCTCCTGGTCTGAAGGCGCACTCCACGCGAGCGATGGCATCTTCCTGGGCGGAGAGATCAGAGGTCTCCATCGAGCAGATCTGTAATGCAGCAACCTGTCTTCTGCGTCCACCTTTTTTAATCACTATCGCCTTGATTTGTCATTCACCGACATCACCTTTGGGAGATGGGTTCTGCAGACTAATGTCCCTCCCTAGGTCTTCATCTATGTAATTCTCTCATGGTGCCATCATGGGTGCTGGAAAAATATGTAATTACTTACCGGTAATGTGTTTTTTCTGAACCCATGACGGCACCCTTACATTCCCTCCCTGCACTTAGGTGTTGATAGTTTTACTTCCTTTTTCGCTCCTCTTCACTGGGCAGTTACGATGGCGGGGTATGTCTTAACGATGTTCCCTTTTTCGGAGGTCCTGTCATGCTCGGTAATCAACCAATGCGGGGAGAGGTGCCGCCCCTTTTTATTCTGGAGGTTTCCTGTCCTTGAAGGGCGGATCCCCTCTCTCGTGGTGCCGTCATGGGTTCAGAAAAAACACATTACCAGTAAGTAATTACGTATTTTTCTTTGCCGCCCAATACAATATTCACATTTTTATGACAAATGTTTTAACTCCAGATTTCCAATTTTCACATTGGGAATAGGTAAAAACGGCTCCATAATGTGTTACAGAATTTCTCCTGAATGTGGCAATACCCCACATGTGACTGTACAGTGCTGTTTGGCTGCACCGCCGGGCTCGGGAGGGAAGGAGCGCTATTTGATTTTTGGAGCATAGATTTTTCTAGAATAGTTTGTGGAATCCATTTGCAGAGCCTCTAAGTGGCAGAACTATTAAAAAACCTTAAGTGACCACATTTTGGAAATTACACCCCTCCCCTGGGAGTTCATCTATGGGTATAGTGATGATTTAGTCTCTGGAAAACACCCATGGTGTCAAACAGTGAATGTTGCAGAATTAAAAATTGCAAATAAGCCCTTGTAGTGCCTAGTACATTGTAATGCCAGCTCATACTTCTGGAAACCCTTACCCCGTACGCTCTCCACACTACAAAAATGCCAAACATGTGGATGCTAACTATGGTTTAGGCATATTGTGGGTCTCAAAAGAGAGGGGGGGGGGCATTTGGATTTGGGAGCGCAGATTTTATTGGATTTCTTTTTTAAGGGGGTCCATAATGTTTTTCCAGAGCCTTTGTGCTACAAGTAACATGAAAGCCCCCTATATTTCTGTTAACAGATGGCGGTTCCGAGTGAGGACTTCTGTTTTTTGTGGGTTGAGTTGAATGTTATTTGGTGGCAATTTTGGTACAGAGCATTTTGGATCCATTCACATTTATCCTGTGCTCTATGCTGAGCACTTACATCAGGGTTTCCATTTACATCTACACAATACCTGATTCAGGTGCAACCCGAGACAGATCCATTCACTATAATAAGGTATGAGATCTGCAAAGATCAATAAAAAGTTATACAGCGGTATATAAATTAGTAGCTATAAATTATATTGCAAAGTGTTACTGTGTAACAGAGTAAGGTATCATGGGAAGAACCAATCAGTAAAGATATTTGAGAATCTCAAGAAAACCAACATTAAACGGTAATAGAAATCAATATAATAAAACACAATACTCTTTATTAAAATGCAAAATAATAACACAAGTAACAAGCATGATGGACTTACAATGTGAGAGAAAGGGCTTGTGGCACCGTACAAGCTCATTGTGGGAGGTCGGGCACAGTCCAAGCTCAGTGCGGGAGGTTGGACACAGTATGAGCTCTGCGTGGAATGTGTAGCACAGTACGAGCTCTGTGTGGAATGTCGGGCACAGTACGAGCTCAGTGCGGAATGTCGGGCACAGTACGAGCTCTGTGTGGGAGGTCGGGCATAGTATGAGCTCGGTGTTGGAGGTTGGGCACAGTCCAAGTTCTGTGTGGAATGTTGAGCACAGTACGAGCTCAGTGTGGGAGGTCAGTCACAGTACGAGCTCAGTGTGGGAGGTCAGGCACAGTACGAGCTCTGTGTGGAATGTCGGGCACAGTACGAGCTCTGTGTGGAATGTCGGGCACAGTACGAGCTCTGTGTGGAATGTCGGGCACAGTACGAGCTCTGTGTGGAATGTCGGGCACAGTACGAGCTCAGTGTGGAATGTCGGGCACAGTACGAGCTCAGTGTGGAATGTCGGGCACAGTACGAGCTCAGTGTGGAATGTCGGGCACAGTACGAGCTCAGTGTGGAATGTCGGGCACAGTACGAGCTCAGTGTGGAATGTCGGGCACAGTACGAGCTCAGTGCGGAATGTCGGGCACAGTACGAGCTCTGTGTGGGAGGTCGGGCATAGTATGAGCTCGGTGTTGGAGGTTGGGCACAGTCCAAGTTCTGTGTGGAATGTTGAGCACAGTACGAGCTCAGTGTGGGAGGTCAGTCACAGTACGAGCTCGGTGTGGGAGGTCAGGCACAGTACGAGCTCGATGTGGGAAGTTGGGCACAGTACAAGCTCAGTGTGGGAGGTTGGGCATAGTTCGAGCTCTATGTGGGAGTTTAAGCACAGTATCGGCTCTGTGTGGAAGGTCTGGCACAGTACAAGCTCGGTGATGGAAGTTGGGCACAGTATGAGCTCAATGTGAAAGGTCGGGCACAGTATGAGTTTGGAGTGTGAGGTTGGGCACAGTACAATCTCGATGTGGGAGGTTGGGTACAGTATGAACTTGATGCGGGAGGACACTGTATGAGCTTGCACACCGAGCTCATAGTGTGCCCGATCTCCCACACAGAGTTCATAGTGTGCCCAACCTCGCACACTTCTGCCTCATAACAGTAAATTTTCCAATTTTTCTATGTCACGTTTTTCATGTAATTCATGGTGTAAGCACTCAGTGTAGAATGCAGGATAAATGTGAGCTGTGCCTTACTGCCATTTTTGGGAGGCAGAATAAACAAATCAACAGCAGTTGAAGAATTGACTTTATTCAGTTTTTTACACCGTTCACCATAAGTGATTGGTAAGTGGTGTAAGTGATTTGGCGGCTTTATTTCACAGGTTGGTACGATTACAGTGATGACAGGTTTATATTGTTTTTTTTTAGGTTTGGCGACTATCACACTAAAAATGCTATTTTACAAAATAGCGGTTTTTTTGCATCACTGAATTTTGAAGGCTATAGTTTTTACTTTTCTGCTGACAGACATTTGAGGGCTTTTTTTGTGGGATGAGTTGTAGTTTTATTGTTATTTTGGGCCACATAATATTTTTGATTGCTTTCTTTTCTGCGTTTTGTGAGGCAGAATAAAAAATAACAGCAATTCAGGCATTTATATATTTTTATTTCTATTATGCCGTACACTGTCGTAATATTAATAGAACAGCTTTATTCTTCAGGTTGGTATGGTTGCAGAGATACAAGGTTTATACAGGGTTTATGTTTTGCCGCTTTTACACCATAAGGACTATTTTCTAGGAAAAAAAGTTTTTGCATTGCTGTAGTCTGAGACCTATAACTTTTTTTTTTTTTTTCCGCTGATGGAGCTGTATGACGGATTGTTTTTTGCAGGACAAGATGGCGTTTTAAGCTGTATTAACTTTATTTATATATGACTGTTTGATCGCATTTTATTGAACTTTTTTTCAGCTGTATGATGAAAAAACAGTTTTTGTTTATTTTTGGGGAGTGTTCACTGAAGAGGTTAACTAATGTGACCGTTTTATAGATTGGGTTGTTCCTGATGTGATACTAAATATGTGTACTTTTTAAATGTATTTATTTGTATATTATTTTCTGATTTTTATTTTCATTTTTAAGATTTTTCCAATGTTTTACTTTTTTATTTTATTTATATGTGGGGCATTACCTTTTATCGCCTTGGTTGCTGATATATTGTGTTGCAATGCTCCGGCATTACACATTACACCTGCGAGGTCTGCACTGACAGAAGCCTCTCAGACTCTGCTTCTGGCAGGGTCTAACAAGCCACCATAGCCAGATAACCTCGAGGTTATCATCACGACCTCGAGTTGCCATGGGAACGATTGGGCCCTTGTGATCATGTCGCTGAGGTCCAAATTGGGTGGGAGAGGGAGCGCAATTAAAAGGGCTAAACAGCCCGGGGCGGTGCAAGGACCGTCCTTGGCTGTGACAGCCGGTGCTCAGCTATAACTTAAGTCAAGCTCCCAGCGGTGCCAGCATGCGTACCGTTCCTGTGCCTGCTTGATTGTCAAGATGCAAGTTTACGTCGTCATAGGTCGTGAAGGGGTTAATATTTTTTCCTGACAGTGCGCGTGATCCCACACTTTTGGTCATGCGCACTACATGGTTTTGAAGCCAGGACTCGTACACCTGACAGTCATGCGCATTATAAACCCATGCAGTGCACATGACCGAACGTGCGAGATCATGCACACTGAGCCGAAATCCAGGACTTGAACGTAATGGCAGCCGAGGAGAGCGCGGCCATCCTCTGACTCTGCGCATTCATTAGCATGTTAGCTCGCGCACAGGGGCATACTAATATGCTAAGGGGCCAACTAGCCAGGGGAAATCACGCCCTTGTGACTAGTCACTGGCTTCATTAGCATATGATAAAAGATCTTTAGAAATACTTAGTATCTAGTAGTAGATAGAGAGATCTGTATACAGGGACGGTTAGGCAGGGATTAGCAATACGCACCTAGAACGGCTTGTGGTCCTGGGTGAATATTGCACCTGACAGGTTCCCTTTAATACAAAATAACGCACCCAGATGAAAAATAGATCAAACTCTCTGGAAAGTGAGGCAAGTGTTACCTTTGCTGCAGCTATTTGCATTGCTTTCCTCAGAGGATCGATTTTCACTCGAAATCCTGATCGTATAATGTGTCTGGGTCCCGGTTCATGACGCCATGTTTGTGAGCGAAGCATTCTGCTTCTATGCCCTATAAGATTTGTTTTACAAGCGCTTGGAGAAATCAATACAGCACAGCCAAGCATGGTGTACTGAGAGTTTCGGTTTTATTACATCATATGACCAGCTTATATAGTATCCCAAACAAAGAAATTACCATGCATGAATAAGAGCCGCAGGGGTATGTAGAAATGTGAAACTTCCCACCCATCAGTGTTAGCTGAGCCCTCTGATATCATTCAGTTATAAGAGAAGATGGTTTCTATATTATACAAAGTGGCTTGTATTCTTTCACCCAGCATATTCTGACGTCTTATACAGACTCCCTGCCATCTCACTCCAGGCACTCTACAGAAGATGCTATATCTAAGCCTGCCTGACATGGATAACCATGGATGACCCGGCATAATCTGACGTCTTATACAGACTCCCTGCCATCTCACTCCAGGCACTCTACAGAAAATACTATATCTAAGCCTGCCTGACATGGATAACCATGGATGACCCAGCATAATCTGACGTCTTATACATACTCCCTGCCATCTCACTCCAGGCACTCTACAGAAGATGCTATATCTAAGCCTGCCTGACATGGATAACCATGGATGACCCGGCATAATCTGACGTCTTATACAGACTCCCTGCCATCTCACTCCAGGCACTCTACAGAAGATGCTATATCTAAGCCTGCCTGACATGGATAACCATGGATGACCCGGCATAATCTGACGTCTTATACAGACTCCCTGCCATCTCACTCCAGGCACTCTACAGAATATGCTATATCTAAGCCTGCCTGACATGGATAACCATGGATGACCCGGCATAATCTGACGTCTTATACAGACTCCCTGCCATCTCACTCCAGGCACTCTACAGAAGATACTATATCTAAGCCTGCCTGACATGGATAACCATGGATGACCCGGCATAATCTGACGTCTTATACAGACTCCCTGCCATCTCACTCCAGGCACTCTACAGAAGATGCTATATCTAAGCCTGCCTGACATGGATAACCATGGATGACCTGGCATAATCTGACGTCTTATACAGACTCCCTGCCATCTCACTCCAGGCACTCTACAGAAGATGCTATATCAAAGCCTGCCTGACATGGATAACCATGGATGACCCGGCATAATCTGACATTTTATACAGACTCCCTGCCATCTCACTCCAGGCACTCTACAGAAGATGCTTTATCTAAGCCTGACTGACATGGATAACCATGGATGACCCAGCATAATCTGACGTCTTATACAGACTCCCTGCCATCTCACTCCAGGCGCTCTACAGAAGATGCTATATCTAAGCTTGCCTGACATGGATAACCATGGATGACCCGGCATAATCTGACGTCTTATACAGACTCCCTGCCATCTCACTCCAGGCACTCTACAGAAGATGCTATATCTAAGCCTGCCTGACATGGATAACCATGGATGACCCGGCATAACCTGACGTCTTATACAGACTCCCTGCCATCTCACTCCAGGCACTCTACAGAAGATGCTATATCTAAGCCTGCCTGACATGGATAACCATGGATGACCCGGCATAATCTGACATTTTATACAGACTCCCTGCCATCTCACTCCAGGCACTCTACAGAAGATGCTATATCTAAGCCTGCCTGACATGGATAACCATGGATGACCCGGCATAATCTGACGTCTTATACAGACTCCCTGCCATCTCACTCCAGGCACTCTACAGAAGATGCTATATCTAAGCCTGCCTGACATGGATAACCATGGATGACCCGGCATAATCTGACGTCTTATACAGACTCCCTGCCATCTCACTCCAGGCACTCTACAGAATATGCTATATCTAAGCCTGCCTGACATGGATAACCATGGATGACCCGGCATAATCTGACGTCTTATACAGACTCCCTGCCATCTCACTCCAGGCACTCTACAGAAGATACTATATCTAAGCCTGCCTGACATGGATAACCATGGATGACCCGGCATAATCTGACGTCTTATACAGACTCCCTGCCATCTCACTCCAGGCACTCTACAGAAGATGCTATATCTAAGCCTGCCTGACATGGATAACCATGGATGACCCGGCATAATCTGACGTCTTATACAGACTCCCTGCCATCTCACTCCAGGCACTCTACAGAAGATGCTATATCTAAGCCTGCCTGACATGGATAACCATGGATGACCCGGCATAATCTGACGTCTTATACAGTCTCCCTGCCATCTCACTCCAGGCGCTCTACAGAAGATGCTATTGTGACGTGGTGTACAGCAGAGCAAGGAGAGACAACAGGCCGAGGAACGATCCAACAGGTTTATTCACAAGAACACTGGAACAGCACACGATAAGTCCACGTAAAACAGATTCGGGGGCCCTTCCCGACAATCCTCGGACCGGATTACAAAGCAATCGTCCTTACAGTAGTCCAAAGAGTTCCACACAATCCCACGGGCCGCCACACAGGCCTAGCTCCGTCCGTGTCCACAGCCACACAGGCTGAAGCTCCTGCTCCCTTCAAGTTTCAGCTCACTCTGAAGTTACAAAAAGGGAAATGCATTGTCTGTGCTCCTTGACCAGCCCACCATGTTCAGGGGGTGGGGGTCACACATCCTATCATCAATGGTTTGGTCCATCACAGGGCTCCTATATGTCTGCCAGCCACAGTAGATGAAGGGATCCCCTGCTGTGCAGAACAATGACTATTCCTTCACTGGCCAATTCAATTACAGATTAGATACACAACTCTGGAAAGAAGAGGACAGGCTATTTACATAATCACATTAGATGCCAAGACTACAATTGTATGAGAGAGACACATTGAGACCAGTAGCTCCCCCAAGGAAATACATGAATTACAACTAATACAACCAGGGAAATATGCATATCATGACATAGTATCACAGCATATACAGTGAGAGGGTAAATTACATCTTCACAATCCCTCCCCCTCCCAACTTGTGTACGTACTAGGGACCTCTACAGGTCACTGGTTAAGTACACACAGGCAGAGCGTTACTTACATGTGGCTTCATGCAGCCACGAATTGGCATCGTAGCTCTCCCACATCATTGCCCAGGAGAACAGCTGCAGGCAGACCACCCATCACCCCAACCACACATCGCTTGACCCCAAAACCAAAGTTCAGATCCACAGTGGCTGTGGGAATAGTCCTCCATTGTCCACCAGCCAGTTCAATAACAATCCCAGGTCCTCTATGGATTGCCTCAGGCCGAACCACTCGGGGATCAGCCAGTGTGAGGAAAGCACCCGAGTCACAAAATCCAACAAGTCTCTGTCCATCCAGCACAACCTCCTGCAAGTGCTTACCTCGATGAGCAGAAGTCGTCATAACTGCGGGTCGCACCCCGTAAACTCCTGGTGGTGCAACATGGGGGGCTGAGTCACTAGGCTAGTCCTCACATAACGGTGCCACATCTTCCTCCATGGCACTGGGCTGTAAATAATTAACAATCCGATTGGGTGCAGGATCAGTCCTCATTTGAACAGCTGGGCAGGAGACTTGCCGATGCCCTGGCTGTCCACATTGATAGCATCTGAGCTGGGTCTTCCTCCATCCAAGGCGTCCTCTTGGGTAAGGGGTAGGGGAACTTGGAGGCCGGCTCCCACCTGAAGGTGCTGTAGGGGTTTGAGGATGATTCCTCCATGGCCTGGCTGGGCATGAGGCCTGCAAATGCCCGGGATGCCTACAAACATAACACCTGCGCTCTGTTACTTCCTCTCCCCGGCGTATTCCAGAAAGTGCAGTAGAAGCAACTGGAGGCACATTAACACGGGTATCAACATGTGGTGGCTTAGAGGAACGGGGAACAATGGGGACAGAATAACTGGGGGCATCCGGTGTTGTGGAGCTGTTAGGCGTCTCTCCATCCTCCAACAGAATCCTCCACTGAGGCTTGATGGTGAGCACCTCATCAGCGAGAGCAGCAGCTTCCTCCACTGTCGCTGGTTTTCTCTCACGCACCCATTCCCGGATCTCAGCGGGGCACTGGGCAAAGAATTGTTCTTTTAGGATGACCTGCAGAAAGGTCTGCCAAGATAAGGCCTCCTCTGCCTCCAGCCAGCGATTACATATTTGTTTGAGTCTATGAGCATATATCTTAAAAGACACTTCCCCATCACAGGCTAAAGCACGGAACTGAGTCCTGTAAGTGTCTGGGGTCACAGCATAATGTTCTAGAATAGTCTGTTTAATCTCCGCATACTCACAGTTCCACCGAGGGTCCATAGCTCTATAGGCTTCAGCAGCTCCCCCCTCTAGGAGCCCAACCAGATGCCGGACGCGCTCCCTTTCTGGGACTTCCATTAATCGACACTGATGCTCAAAGTCCTGGAAGAAGCCCTCAATGTCACCAGCAGCCTCATTAAACTGCTTGAAGTCTTTGCGGGACACTCTGGGAAGTTCCCTCATGATGGGTGCTGGGGTTACAGTCTGTCTGGAACCTCTCGCGGCTTCCACAGCGAGCTGCTTATCCAGCAATGCCATCTCCTCCATCCTGCGCTCCTTCTCTTCAGCTCCACGCATGGCCTCCCTCTTATCTTCTATGGTGGCCTCATCTCCAAGCAGTGCCATCTTTTCCTTGTACCACACAATCCATTGACTTTTTTGGGTATTTACCTCCAGCTCCCGTCTTTCCTCCCTTTGCTGTGAGGATCCTTCCTCCACGTCATTTTGCGAGCAGACTCCTTCTAGCGCCTCAATCAGCTGCTCCTTGGAGAGTCCTTTGAAACGAACTTCTACTTCACGGGCCTTTGATTGCAGGCTCCCCAAAGTCCAGGTCTTGTACTCTGCAGTGCTGGTTCCTGATGTTGAGCCATTGTCCTCCATTCCTTCTGCTCTGATCCCAGCGCTGCCAACCAGTTTGTGACGGGGTGTACAGCAGAGCAAGGAGAGACAACAGGCCGAGGAACGATCCAACAGGTTTATTCACAAGAACACTGGAACAGCACACGATAAGTCCACGTAAAACAGATTCGGGGGCCCTTCCCGACAATCCTCGGACCGGATTACAAAGCAATCGTCCTTACAGTAGTCCAAAGAGTTCCACACAATCCCACGGGCCGCCACACAGGCCTAGCTCCGTCCGTGTCCACAGCCACACAGGCTGAAGCTCCTGCTCCCTTCAAGTTTCAGCTCACTCTGAAGTTACAAAAAGGGAAATGCATTGTCTGTGCTCCTTGACCAGCCCACCATGTTCAGGGGGTGGGGGTCACACATCCTATCATCAATGGTTTGGTCCATCACAGGGCTCCGATATGTCTGCCAGCCACAGTAGATGAAGGGATCCCCTGCTGTGCAGAACAATGACTATTCCTTCACTGGCCAATTCAATTACAGATTAGATACACAACTCTGGAAAGAGGACAGGCTATTTACATAATCACATTAGATGCCAAGACTACAATTGTATGAGAGAGACACATTGAGATCAGTAGCTCCCCCAAGGAAATACATGAATTACAACTAATACAACCAGGGAAATATGCATATCATGACATAGTATCACAGCATATACAGTGAGAGGGTAAATTACATCTTCACAGCTATATCTAAGCTTGCCTGACATGGATAACCATGGATGACCCGGCATAATCTGACGTCTTATACAGACTCCCTGCCATCTCACTCCAGGCACTCTACAGAAGATGCTATATCTAAGCCTGCCTGACATGGATAACCATGGATGGATGACCCGGCATAATCTGACGTCTTATACAGACTCCCTGCCATCTCACTCCAGGCACTCTACAGAAGATGCTATATCTAAGCCTGCCTGACATGGATAACCATGGATGACCCGGCATAATCTGACATCTTATACAGACTCCCTGCCATCTCACTCCAGGCACTCTACAGAAGATGCTATATCTAAGCCTGCCTGACATGGATAACCATGGATGACCCGGCATAATCTGACGTCTTATACAGACTCCCTGCCATCTCACTCCAGGCACTCTACAGAAGATGCTATATCTAAGCCTGCCTGACATGGATAACCATGGATGACCCGGCATAATCTGACGTCTTATACAGACTCCCTGCCATCTCACTCCAGGCACTCTACAGAAGATGCTATATCTAAGCCTGCCTGACATGGATAACCATGGATGACCCGGCATAATCTGACGTCTTATACAGACTCCCTGCCATCTCACTCCAGGCACTCTACAGAAGATGCTATATCTAAGCCTGCCTGACATGGATAACCATGGATGACCCAGCATAATCTGACGTCTTCTACAGACTCCCTGCCATCTCACTCCAGGCACTCTACAGAAGATGCTATATCTAAGCCTGCCTGACATGGATAACCATGGATGACCCGGCATAATCTGACGTCTTATACAGACTCCCTGCCATCTCACTCCAGGCACTCTACAGAAGATGCTATATCAAAGCCTGCCTGACATGGATAACCATGGATGACCCGGCATATTCTGATGTCTTATACAGACTCCCTGCCATCTCACTCCAGGCACTCTACAGAAGATGCTATATCAAAGCCTGCCTGACATGGATAACCATGGATGACCCGGCATATTCTGATGTCTTATACAGACTCCCTGCCATCTCACTCCAGGCACTCTACAGAAGATGCTATATCTAAGCCTGCCTGACATGGATAACCATGGATGACCCGGCATAATCTGACGTCTTATACAGACTCCCTGCCATCTCACTCCAGGCACTCTACAGAAGATGCTATATCTAAGCCTGCCTGACATGGATAACCATGGATGACCCGGCATAACCTGACGTCTTATACAGACTCCCTGCCATCTCACTCCAGGCACTCTACAGAAGATGCTATATCTAAGCCTGCCTGACATGGATAACCATGGATGACCCAGCATAATCTGACGTCTTCTACAGACTCCCTGCCATCTCACTCCAGGCACTCTACAGAAGATGCTATATCTAAGCCTGCCTGACATGGATAACCATGGATGACCCGGCATAATCTGACGTCTTATACAGACTCCCTGCCATCTCACTCCAGGCACTCTACAGAAGATGCTATATCAAAGCCTGCCTGACATGGATAACCATGGATGACCCGGCATATTCTGATGTCTTATACAGACTCCCTGCCATCTCACTCCAGGCACTCTACAGAAGATGCTATATCTAAGCCTGCCTGACATGGATAACCATGGATGACCCGGCATAATCTGATGTCTTATACAGACTCCCTGCCATCTCACTCCAGGCACTCTACAGAAGATGCTATATCTAAGCCTGCCTGACATGGATAACCATGGATGACCCGGCATAATCTGACGTCTTATACAGACTCCCTGCCATCTCACTCCAGGCACTCTACAGAAGATGCTATATCTAAGCCTGCCTGACATGGATAACCATGGATGACCCGGCATAATCTGACGTCTTATACAGACTCCCTGCCATCTCACTCCAGGCACTCTACAGAAGATGCTATATCTAAGCCTGCCTGACATGGATAACCATGGATGACCCGGCATAATCTGACGCCTTATACAGACTCCCTGCCATCTCAATCTAGGCACTCTACAGAAGATGCTATATCTAAGCCTGCCTGACATGGATAACCATGGATGACCCGGCATAATCTGAGGTCTTATACAGACTCCCTGCCATCTCACTCCAGGCACTCTACAGAAGATGCTATATCTAAGCCTGCCTGACATGGATAACCATGGATGACCCGGCATAATCTGACGTCTTATACAGACTCCCTGCCATCTCACTCCAGGCGCTCTACAGAAGATGCTATATCGAAGCCTGCCTGACATGGATAACCATGGATGGATGACCCGGCATAATCTGACGTCTTATACAGACTCCCTGCCATCTCACTCCAGGCACTCTACAGAAGATGCTATATCTAAGCCTGCCTGACATGGATAACCATGGATGGATGACCCGGCATAATCTGACGTCTTATACAGACTCCCTGCCATCTCACTCCAGGCACTCTACAGAAGATGCTATATCTAAGCCTGCCTGACATGGATAACCATGGATGACCCGGCATAATCTGACGTCTTATACAGACTCCCTGCCATCTCACTCCAGGCGCTCTACAGAAGATGCTATATCAAAGCCTGCCTGACATGGATAACCATGGATGACCCGGCATAATCTGACGTCTTATACAGACTCCCTGCCATGTCACTCCAGGCACTCTACAGAAGATGCTATATCAAAGCCTGCCTGACATGGATAACCATGGATGACCTGGCATAATCTGACGTCTTATACAGACTCCCTGCCATCTCACTCCAGGCACTCTACAGAAGATGCTATATCTAAGCCTGCCTGACATGGATAACCATGGATGACCCGGCATATTCTGATGTCTTATACAGACTCCCTGCCATCTCACTCCAGGCACTCTACAGAATATGCTATATCTAAGCCTGCCTGACATGGATAACCATGGATGACCCGGCATAATCTGACGTCTTATACAGACTCCCTGCCATCTCACTCCAGGCACTCTACAGAAGATGCTATATCTAAGCCTGCCTGACATGGATAACCATGGATGACCCGGCATAATCTGACGTCTTATACAGACTCCCTGCCATCTCACTCCAGGCACTCTACAGAAGATGCTATATCTAAGCCTGCCTGACATGGATAACCATGGATGACCCGGCATAATCTGACGTCTTATACAGACTCCCTGCCATCTCACTCCAGGCGCTCTACAGAAGATGCTATATCGAAGCCTGCCTGACATGGATAACCATGGATGACCCGGCATAATCTGATGTTTTATATATACTCCCTGCCATCTCACTCCAGGTACTCTACAGATTATGGCGAGTCATCCATGGTTATCCATGTCAAGCAGGCTTAGATATAGCATCTTCTGTAATCTGATGTGTTATACCTACTCCCTGCCATCTCACTGCGGGCTCTTTACTTACAGAAGATACTATATCTAAGCCTGCCTGACATACAGTCATGGCCAAAAGTTTTGAGAATGACACCACAATGCTATTTTCACATGATCTGTGCCCTCTGGTTTTTAATTGTGTTTGTCTGATGTCTCCGTCACATACAGAAATAGAATTGCAATCATATTATGAGACCAGAAGCTTCTATTGACATTAGAATGGGTTACTGCAGCAAGTGAATATTTGCAGTGTTGCCCCTTCTTCTTCAGGACCTCTGCAATTCTCCCGGGCATGCTGTCAATCATCTTCTGGAGCAAATCCTGACTGATAGCTGTCCATTCTTGCATAAGCAATGCTTGCATTTTGCCAGAATTTGTTGGTTTTTGTTTGTCCACCCGTCTCTTGATGATTGCCCACAAGTTCTCAATGGGATTAAGATCTGGGGAGTTTCCAAGCCATGGACCCAAAATCTCTGTTTTGTTCCATGAGCCATTTAGTGATCACCTTTATGGCAAGGTGCTCCATCATGCTGGAAAAGGCATTGTTGGGCGCCAAACTGCTCTTGGACAGTTGGGAGAAGTTGCTCTTGGAGGACATTCTGGTGCCATTCTTTATTCATGGCTGTGTTTTTAGGCAAGACTGTGAGTGGTGCGATTCCCTTGGCTGAGAAGCAACCCCACACATGAATGGTTTCCGGATGCTTAACAGTTGGCATGAGACAAGACTGGTGGCAGCGCTCACCTCTTCTTCTCCTAATAAGCTGTTTTCCAGATGCCCCAAACAATCGAAAAGGGGATTCCTCTGAGAAAATGACTTTACCCCAGTCCTCAGCAGTTCACTCCCTGTACCTTTTGCAGAATATCAGTCGGTCCCTGATGTTTTTTCTGGAGAGAAGTGGCTTCTTTGCTGTCCTCCTTGAAACCAGGCCTTGCTCAAAGAGTTTCCGCCTCAGTGTGCGCAGAAGCACTCACACCAGCCTGCTGCCATTGCTGCGCTAGCTCGGTACTGCTGGTAGTCCCATCCCACAGCTGAAACAGGTTTAAGATACGGTCCTGGCGTTTGCTGGTCCTTCTTGGGCGCCCTGGAGCCTTTTTGGTAACAATGGAAGCTCTATCCTTGAAGTTCTTGATGATGCGATAGATTGTTGACTGAGGTGCAATCTTTGTAGCTGCGATACTCTTCCCTGTTAGGCCATTTTTGTGCAGAGCAATGATGGCTGCACGTGTTTCTATAGAGATAACCATGGTTAACTAAAGAGAAACAATGATACCAAGCACCAGCCTCCTTTTAAAGTGTCCAGTGGTGTCTTTCTTACTTAATTATGACTGATTGATCGCCAGCCCTGTCCTCATCAACACCCACACCTGTGTTACTGGAACAATCACTAAAACAATGTTAGCTGCTCCTTTTAAGGCAGGAATGCAATGATGTTGAAATGTGTTTTGGGGGTTAAAGTTCATTTTCTTAGCCAATATTGACTTTGCAAGTAATTGCTGTTAAGCTGATCACTCTTTATGACATTCTGGAGTATATGCAAATTGCCATTAGAAAAACTGAAGCCATAGACTTTGTAAAAATTAATATTTGTAGCATTCTCAAAACTTTTGGCCATAACTGTAGATAAACTTGAAGACTCTTCTTATTTTGTCTTTTCACATAACAGAAGACCTCCCTCCTCTGCTCATACGCTGATTAGAACACTAATTTATTTAGTTAAAACATCTCTTGTCAAACCATAAAAAAAAATGCTGAAATGAAAAATGTGTAAAAAAAAAACCAAACCTGTGCCTGGTGAAAAAATTCTAATAACTGTGTGATAGATCTTCTCAAAGAAATGTGCTTGTATCTCTGCCAGAATGGATCAGTCATTATCAAAATTCTCAATTCTGGGGTCAAATCTGTATTCAGTGAAGACTTTCCCATTACTGATATAGGAAATGGCAGCTACTGCAGATAACATTATATCTAGATAGAAGGGAGGATCTCTGCCTCTAGCTCCTCCCTCTACATCTATCTGCTCCCTCTGTCTCTGACTCCTCCCTCTGGATCCTCCCTCTGCCTTTGGCTTTTCTCTCTGGCTCTAGCTCCTCTCTCTGGCTCCTCCTCTCTCTGCCTGTAGCTCCTCCCTCTGCCCCTAGCTCCTCCCTCTCTCTGGATCCACCCTCTGCTCTGCCAGCTCTCTCTGCCTCTTGCTCCTCCCTCTGTTTCCTCTCTCTGCCTGTAGCTCCTCCCTCTTTCTCTGACTCCTCCCTGTGCCCTAGCTCCTCCCTTTCTCTGGATCCACTCTCTTCTCTGGCTCCTCCCTCTGCCATATCTCTGACTCTTTCCTCTGCCCCTAGCTCCTCCCTCTCTCTGGATCCACCCTCTGCCATCTCTCTCTGCCTCTTGCTCCTCCGTTTCCTCTCTCTGCTTGTACACCTCCGTCGGTCTCTGACTCCTCCCTGTGCCCTAGCTCCTCCCTTTCTCTGGCTCCTCCCTCTGCCATCTCTCTCTGCCTCTAGCTCCTCCCTCTCTCTTCTCTCTGCCTCTAGCTCCTCCCTCTGGCTCGTTTGAAGTTTTGGAGATGGGCCACTGACACCCAGTGGAATGATCCGGCGCTTAGGAGTAATTTCTTTCTGTCAGGGGTTGTCAGGTAGGCTTAGAGACTCTCTGGCTCAATATACTACTCCAAAGCTATTGGAGGCCACCATGGTCCTTGCTATCAGGGTTGATAGAAGCCTCAGGGAGAGGTCTAGGGTTATCATGCCCCCTGTTGGTCTTCCTTTGGGTAAGCTTGCACAGGAGCATCTTGATGAACCCATGCAGTCGGGGGTGCCTTCACTCATACTAAGTCTATTGTGGTTTGCTGTGGGATGGGGGTATGCTTTTACTTTGGTTATAAGGGGTTTGTCCATCTGTTCTCAAGCATGTAACAGCTGATAAAAAGCGAGGCCTGGGTATGCACATTTCCTCCATTACTCCTTTCCAAACTGAAGTGGCCAAGGTGCTACAGAGAGAAGGGGCCATACTTTACCCTCTCTAAGGGTTAACGCTAGGCTTCGGTGTCCACCAGGAAACGTGGATGAGGGGGGGGTGGTCATTCC
This sequence comes from Anomaloglossus baeobatrachus, assembly GCF_048569485.1. Taxonomy (NCBI): domain Eukaryota; kingdom Metazoa; phylum Chordata; class Amphibia; order Anura; family Aromobatidae; genus Anomaloglossus; species Anomaloglossus baeobatrachus. Next base: position 1,544,954 of record NC_134355.1, on the reverse strand, counting down.
CATTGAGTGTCCTGTTCATGAGGCCAAGGTTTGGATGACAAGCGGGGAAGCTTCTGTATTCAGTCCTTCAAGGGGATCAACTTCTAATAAATGCCTGACTGGTAATAAATGTTCAGGTCCAGACCTGTGTGTGAATGACTACATATGGTTGTCCACTAAAAAAGTCCAGGGGAAATGTGCATCTTGGGATCAGGGCTTGAGGTTTTGGGTCTGTATAGGGTAGCAGACGTGATTAACCCAGCGGGTTTTGGCTGGAGCTACCCCAAGTATTGAGTAACCATAATGTTTTCCACAGGTCTTCGCTCAGGAGATGTGTCGTGTCTAAGAACCTTCATTATAACCACCGCCTTTGGTTTGCATTAATGGTTACCTTGAAGGCCAAGTTACAATGGAATGAACGCAAGCAGGTCAGGCGTTCTTTCCATAGGTATTATCTGGAAAAGTTCGGTCGTGATGGTTCTGAGGCCCCTCGTAGAAAAAGGGGTACTGTCGCAAGTGTTTTTGTGCTTGAGAGACTTGTGCCAACTCTGAGACCAATAAGGAATAACGTTTGGAACACCATTCTAAGTCTGAACTGGGTGCAAAAAACCTAAAAAAACATCACTATGGGGAGATAAGGTATGCACACCAGTGACTATGTAAGGGGAATACATGGAATAGCAGAAACTGCTGTGTGAATACTGACTTGAAAAATTCAATAGCTATATGAAGAGTGAAAATGTGAAAAATGGAACCTGCATTACTGCCATGAACATATGAATCAAGAGAAATTTAGCTACTGAATTGATCAATGCAATAGAGCCCCAACACTACGCCAAAGTATTTCTCTACGTTGGGGTCCCTAGCTTGTGTGTGTCCTCTCATGCAGTTAAAAAACTTACCGTGTATGGGACGCTGAGACCCAGGCTATTTATGCGTATGATATGGATTGGCAATAGGTGTATGGGGAGGGTTCCCAAACAAAAAAATACTAACAAATAAGGAATAACGTTTGGAACACCATTCTAAGTCTGAACTGGGTGCAAAAACCTAAAAAACATCACTATGGGGAGATAAGGTATGCACACCAGTGACTATGTAAGGGGAATACATGGAATAGCAGAAACTGCTGTGTGAATACTGACATGAAAAATCCAATAGCTATATCTAAGAGTGAAAATGTGAAAAATGGAATCTGCATTACTGCCATGAACATATGAATCAAGAGAAATTTAGCTAATACGCATAAATAGCCTGCATAACTTATCTCCCCAACCACACCTATTGCCAATCCATATCATACGCATATATAGCCTGGGTCTCAGCTTCCCATACACGGTAAGTTTTTTAACTGCATGAGAGGACACACACAAGCTAGGGACCCCAACGTAGAGAAATACTTTGGCGCAGTTTTGGGGCTCTATTGCATTGATCAATTCAGTAGCTAAATTTCTCTTTATTCATATATTCATGGCAGTAATGCAGATTCCATTTTTCACATTTCACTCTTACACATAGCTATTGGATTTTTCATGTCAGTATTCACACAGCAGTTTCTGCTATTCCATGTATTCCCCTTCCATAGTCACTGGTGTGCATACCTTCTCTCCCCATAACTCTGAGACCAGACCTTCACATTGCTCTGTGATTTTTTAAATTTTTGTTTTTTTGTTGGTGCAGCAAGGGTTAATGACATTTTCCTTGCTAGTAGCTCCTGGTTAGTTCACCTCAGGTGCAACCGGTTTGTCATCACTCCCATCTCCTTTTAAATAGTCACATGATCCATCACCTGATGCCGGTAATAGAAGCTCATTCTGTTTCTGACCATCATGGAGGGAGGCAGGTCTCTTGGAGCTGCTGGTGTCATGCTGCTGGAGCTTAGTTGTTTCAGTACCACGTTTTCGAGCCTAGTCAGCTGCAGCCTTGGTGTCTGGCTGCAGCAGTGAAGTTTATTTGTATATTCTTTTGTCTATGTCCCCCTGTTTGTTCTCCTTCCATTGTGTCTCATTACCATAGTGGTGACATCTTACTTTCTCACTGGCCTTGTTATTATCCAGGGTGAGTTGCAGGACAGTAAGGGACAAGGGGAAGACTCGTATAGGGATGTTAGGGGAGCTGAGGGACCAGAGACAGGTTACTATCAAGAGGCGGCCCATCCCCCACTAGCCAAAGTCCTGCTCTTCTTTACCATCCCCGTTGATACCTGTGTATTTCGCCAGCCGTACCTGTCACGCCATGTGTAGGACACTTTCATCAGTTGGAGCGTGACACCTGCTGCTTATAGTGTTTTACGTTACCCTGCAGCTGGATTCACAGTTACGATGCTCGGTCATGGAGGACACGATCTCTCCTCATGCAGCTGATGCAATAAAACACAAAGTATCACAAAGAAGGATTCACAGCTGCTCTGCTCGGTCCTGCTGCAGACTGACTCCATAGTAATACTAGAACCTCAGTGCCCTGGAGGAGAGGGTGCATGTATCCCCTCAAAGATCAGCCAAACACTCTCCAACCATGACACAGGCCGTATGAAGCAGACAGGAGGCATCACAGAGCGCGTATTTATTGCATTATTCCTGCACAGTATATGGAGTCTTGTGAGGTGGAGACCTGAGACGGACGTCATGGGCAGAGGTTCCTACCTGGTCTTTATTGCAATGTTCCTGCACAGTGTGTGTTATAAGGTGATATGGGCACCATAGGAAGACTACAGTATGTGGCTCCTGGTACACACAGCCGGGTCACCATGGTAATGGGCTGTGCCAGTGGTACACGATATGGGCACCTCAGCTGGGTCACCATGGTAATGGGCTGTGCCAGTGGTGCACGATATGGGCGCCTCAGCTGGGTCACCATGGTAATTGGCTGTGCCAGTGGTGCACGATATGGGCGCCTCAGCTGGGTCACCATGGTAATTGGCTGTGCCAGTGGTACACGATATGGGCACCTCAGCTGGGTCACCATGGTAATGGGCTGTGCCAGTGGTACACGATATGGGCACCTCAGCTGGGTCACCATGGTAATGGGCTGTGCCAGTGGTACACGATATGGGCGCCTCAGCTGGGTCACCATGGTAATGGGCTGTGCCAGTGGTACACGATATGGGTGCCTCAGCTGGGTCACCATGGTAATTGGCTGTGCCAGTGGTGCACGATATGGGCGCCTCAGCTGGGTCACCATGGTAATTGGCTGTGCCAGTGGTACACGATATGGGCACCTCAGCTGGGTCACCATGGTAATGGGCTGTGCCAGTGGTACACGATATGGGCACCTCAGCTGGGTCACCATGGTAATGGGCTGTGCCAGTGGTACACGATATGGGCGCCTCAGCTGGGTCACCATGGTAATGGGCTGTGCCAGTGGTACACGATATGGGCACCTCAGCTGGGTCACCATGGTAATTGGCTGTGCCAGTGGTACACGATATGGGCACCTCAGCTGGGTCACCATGGTAATGGGCTGTGCCAGTGGTACACGATATGGGCACCTCAGCTGGGTCACCATGGTAATTGGCTGTGCCAGTGGTACACGATATGGGCACCTCAGCTGGGTCACCATGGTAATGGGCTGTGCCAGTGGTACACGATATGGGCGCCTCAGCTGGGTCACCATGGTAATAGGCTGTGCCAGTGGTACACGATATGGGCACCTCAGCTGTGTCACCATGGTAATGGGCTGTGCCAGTGGTACACGATATGGGCACCTCAGCTGTGTCACCATGGTAATGGGCTGTGCCAGTGGTACACGATATGGGCACCTCAGCTGGGTCACCATGGTAATGGGCTGTGCCAGTGGTACACGATATGGGCGCCTCAGCTGGGTCACCATGGTAATGGGCTGTGCCAGTGGTACACGATATGGGCACCTCAGCTGTGTCACCATGGTAATGGGCTGTGCCAGTGGTACACGATATGGGCACCTCAGCTGGGTCACCATGGTAATGGGCTGTGCCAGTGGTACACGATATGGGCACCTCAGCTGTGTCACCATGGTAATGGGCTGTGCCAGTGATGCACGATATGGGCACCTCAGCTGGGTCACCATGGTAATGGGCTGTGCCAGTGGTACACGATATGGGCACCTCAGCTGTGTCACCATGGTAATGGGCTGTGCCAGTGGTACACGATATGGGCACCTCAGCTGGGTCACCATGGTAATGGGCTGTGCCAGTGGTGCACGATATGGGCGCCTCAGCTGGGTCACCATGGTAATGGGCTGTGCCAGTGGTGCACGATATGGGCGCATCAGCTGGATCACCATGGTAATTGGCTGTGCCAGTGGTACACGATATGGGCACCTCAGCTGGGTCACCATTGTAATGGGCTGTGCCAGTGGTACACGATATGGGCGCCTCAGCTGGGTCACCATGGTAATGGGCTGTGCCAGTGGTACACGATATGGGCGCCTCAGCTGGGTCACCATGGTAATGGGCTGTGCCAGTGGTACACGATATGGGCACCTCAGCTGGGTCACCATGGTAATTGGCTGTGCCAGTGGTACACGATATGGGCGCCTCAGCTGGGTCACCATGGTAATGGGCTGTGCCAGTGGTACACGATATGGGCGCCTCAGCTGGGTCACCATGGTAATTGGCTGTGCCAGTGGTACACGATATGGGCACCTCAGCTGGGTCACCATGGTAATTGGCTGTGCCAGTGGTACACGATATGGGCACCTCAGCTGGGTCACCATGGTAATGGGCTGTGCCAGTGGTACACGATATGGGTGCCTCAGCTGGGTCACCATGGTAATAGGCTGTACCAGTGGTACACGATATGGGCGACTCAGCTGGGTCACCATGGTAATGGGCTGTGCCAGTGGTACACGATATGGGTGCCTCAGCTGGGTCACCATGGTAATTGGCTGTGCCAGTGGTACACGATATGGGTGCCTCAGCTGGGTCACCATGGTAATTGGCTGTGCCAGTGGTACACGATATGGGTGCCTCAGCTGGGTCACCATGGTAATTGGCTGTGCCAGTGGTACACGATATGGGCACCTCAGCTGGGTCACCATGGTAATGGGCTGTGCCAGTGGTACACGATATGGGCACCTCAGCTGGGTCTCCATGGTAATTGGCTGTGCCAGTGGTACACGATATGGGCACCTCAGCTGGGTCTCCATGGTAATTGGCTGTGCCAGTGGTACACGATATGGGCGACTCAGCTGGGTCACCATGGTAATTGGCTGTGCCAGTGGTACACGATATGGGCACCTCAGCTGGGTCACCATGGTAATGGGCTGTGCCAGTGGTACACGATATGGGCACCTCAGCTGGGTCACCATGGTAATGGGCTGTGCCAGTGGTACACGATATGGGCGCCTCAGCTGGGTCACCATGGTAATGGGCTGTGCCAGTGGTACACGATATGGGCGCCTCAGCTGGGTCACCATGGTAATGGGCTGTGCCAGTGGTACACAATATGGGCGCCTCAGCTGGGTCACCATGGTAATTGGCTGTGCCAGTGGTACACGATATGGGCGCCTCAGCTGGGTCACCATGGTAATGGGCTGTGCCAGTGATGCACGATATGGGCGCCTCAGCTGGGTCACCATGGTAATTGGCTGTACCAGTGGTACACGATATGGGCGCCTCAGCTGGGTCACCATGGTAATTGGCTGTGCCAGTGGTACACGATATGGGCACCTCAGCTGGGTCACCATGGTAATTGGCTGTGCCAGTGGTACACGATATGGGCGCCTCAGCTGGGTCACCATGGTAATAGGCTGTGCCAGTGGTACACGATATGGGCGCATCAGCTGGGTCACCATGGTAATTGGCTGTGCCAGTGGTACACGATATGGGTGCCTCAGCTGGGTCACCATGGTAATTGGCTGTACCAGTGGTACACGATATGGGCGCCTCAGCTGGGTCACCATGGTAATAGGCTGTGCCAGTGGTACACGATATGGGCGCATCAGCTGGGTCACCATGGTAATTGGCTGTGCCAGTGGTACACGATATGGGTGCCTCAGCTGGGTCACCATGGTAATTGGCTGTGCCAGTGGTACACGATATGGGCACCTCAGCTGGGTCACCATGGTAATTGGCTGTGCCAGTGGTACACGATATGGGCACCTCAGCTGGGTCACCATGGTAATGGGCTGTGCCAGTGGTACACGATATGGGTGCCTCAGCTGGGTCACCATGGTAATAGGCTGTACCAGTGGTACACGATATGGGTGCCTCAGCTGGGTCACCATGGTAATAGGCTGTACCAGTGGTACACGATATGGGCGACTCAGCTGGGTCACCATGGTAATGGGCTGTGCCAGTGGTACACGATATGGGTGCCTCAGCTGGGTCACCATGGTAATTGGCTGTGCCAGTGGTACACGATATGGGTGCCTCAGCTGGGTCACCATGGTAATTGGCTGTGCCAGTGGTACACGATATGGGCACCTCAGCTGGGTCACCATGGTAATGGGCTGTGCCAGTGGTACACGATATGGGCACCTCAGCTGGGTCTCCATGGTAATTGGCTGTGCCAGTGGTACACGATATGGGCGACTCAGCTGGGTCACCATGGTAATTGGCTGTGCCAGTGGTACACGATATGGGCACCTCAGCTGGGTCACCATGGTAATGGGCTGTGCCAGTGGTACACGATATGGGCACCTCAGCTGGGTCACCATGGTAATGGGCTGTGCCAGTGGTACACGATATGGGCGCCTCAGCTGGGTCACCATGGTAATGGGCTGTGCCAGTGGTACACAATATGGGCACCTCAGCTGGGTCACCATGGTAATTGGCTGTGCCAGTGGTACACGATATGGGCGCCTCAGCTGGGTCACCATGGTAATGGGCTGTGCCAGTGATGCACGATATGGGCGCCTCAGCTGGGTCACCATGGTAATTGGGTGTACCAGTGGTACACGATATGGGCGCCTCAGCTGGGTCACCATGGTAATTGGCTGTGCCAGTGGTACACGATATGGGCGCCTCAGCTGGGTCACCATGGTAATTGGCTGTGCCAGTGGTGCACGATATGGGCGACTCAGCTGGGTCACCATGGTAATGGGCTGTGCCAGTGGTACACGATATGGGCACCTCAGCTGGGTCACCATGGTAATTGGCTGTGCCAGTGGTACACGATATGGGCACCTCAGCTGGGTCACCATGGTAATTGGCTGTGCCAGTGGTACACGATATGGGCGCCTCAGCTGGGTCACCATGGTAATAGGCTGTGCCAGTGGTACACGATATGGGCGCATCAGCTGGGTCACCATGGTAATGGGCTGTGCCAGTGGTACACGATATGGGCACCTCAGCTGGGTCTCCATGGTAATTGGCTGTGCCAGTGGTACACGATATGGGCGACTCAGCTGGGTCACCATGGTAATTGGCTGTGCCAGTGGTACACGATATGGGCGCCTCAGCTGGGTCACCATGGTAATTGGCTGTGCCAGTGGTACACGATATGGGCACCTCAGCTGGGTCACCATGGTAATTGGCTGTGCCAGTGGTACACGATATGGGCACCTCAGCTGGGTCACCATGGTAATTGGCTGTACCAGTGGAACACGATATGGGCACCTCAGCCTTATACGGGCACCATTGTGGAAGGTCGAATCTGGTTATGAGCTATGTGATTTGGGCACCATGGTACGAGGGCAGATGATGGGGCCACTCTGAGGGTGGGATTGGGGTGGGAGAGAGGACACCTCCATCAGGTTTAATAACCGAGAAGTAGTTGAAGATGTTTCTCCTGGGGGAGCGCACAATGACCTCAGATCTTCCCGTGACCAAAGATGCCCACAGGAAACTGCTTCACGTGCGTCGGCCACTGAGCCGCCAGCTGGAAAAACTTCACATCGTTCCAGTCCACTCCATCTATGGTAACTGCGGGAAACAAGAAAAATGACAGGGACATGGTGGATGATGGGAGCAGAGCTCTGAGGAGAGGAGTATTAAGGAGTTATTCCAAAAAAATCCACAGGATAGCTGGTCGGTTGCTGATTGCTGGAGGTTTGATCACTGGGCTGGAGAGGAGCTGCACATGGTCCACCTTCACTCCATTCATTGTGTATGGGACGGCTGGAGATAGGCGAGCACTGTACTCAGCAATCCCATACACAATGAATGGAGAAGGTGGGGGCTGCAAAGCAAGGTCATCGCCAGTGCCCCTCTAGTATGTCAGTCAGCATTCAACAAAATATCCTCTAACCTTGATTTTTTTGGGGGGGGGCAAAACTAAAGCCTGCTTTACACGTTACAATTAATTGTGCGATCGCACCCACCCCCATCGTTTGTGCGGTATGGGCAATTTGTTGCCCGTGTCGCACAATGCTGTAACCCCCGTCACACGTACTTACCTTCCATACGACCTCGCTGTGGGCGTCGAACACCCACTTCCTGAAGGGGGAGGTGCGTTCGGTGTCACAGCGACGTCACACAGCGGCCGGCCAATAGAAGCGGAGGGGCGGAGATGAGTGGGACGTAACATCCCGCCCACCTCCTTCCTTCAGCATTGCCGGCGGCCGCAGGTAAGCTGTGTTCATCGTTCCCGGGGTGTCACACGGAGCGATGTGTGCTGCCGCAGGAACAATGAACAACTGGACGTTTGGTTTTTAGAAAATGAGCGACGTGTCAGCGATGAACGAGAAGGTGAGTATTTCTGCTCGTTCTTAGCTGTCACACGCTACGATATCACTAACGAGGCCGGAGGTGCGTCACTTACGACGTGACCCCGCCGGCATCTCGTTACATATATCGTAGCGTGTAAAGCCCGCTTAAGTCTTATACACAGACGTTTATCACTGATGCTGTATATAAGGGGTGTGGCCTCATGTCTGATCTCATCATTATATCATCACCAGGGGGAGTGGCTCTCGATAAGGGGTGTGGTCTCATGGCTGATCACCTCCATTCTATTGGTGAAGTCATCCCTTTCTGGGGCTGACAACGTCTCATACATGTATATAGGCCGGTTGTCAGCAGTAGTTGTTGAGGAGCTGGCACACATAGGGCACTTACCTCTCAGCATGACGTTCTGGTTCTTTGCGGTGCAGATTAGGCGGCTGATTCCCTCAATCACTTGACTACGTGGCTCGGCTTCTTTCTCTTTCGGCTTCTTACTCAAGAACATAACTGTGAGGGAGCAAATGATGGGCGAATTAGTATATGAGCAGCTGTGGCTCTTTGCAGCCATTCAGTGACTCTGTCCCCATGGGATTAGGGTAAATCATGACCCCGCTCTCACCCTTCTTGTTCTTCTCCTGAGTTACAATGGTCATGGCCATACACAAGGGCAGGTTGCTCTCTCCGGGGGAAGGCAGACGGCTGACGTGCAGTGAGCGGAAGTTGCTCCTCATGGTATTTTTAGTAGCCGTGTCTCTTCTGTCTCCATCTTTTCGACGTTCAGACCCCGGCCACTGCCAGTAATCCACCTGCAGCCCCATCACCTCCACCCCAGTGGATAAAGCCCTAGAGATAGAGAAGGACAGTGACAGTGGAGATTTGGGGACAAGAGGACTGATTCCAGGGTGTCGATCTTACCCGGCATTAGAAAGACCACTGCTGACTGAAGGGGACGGCGGTGGGGTGCACGTGGGCTCCTTTACCATGGCGGAGCTTGCTCCTGGGGAAGAGGACGAGGTGAGGAGCGCTGGGATGCAGACCGAAGCCTCATCAGAGTCCACTGTGGAGGAGAACCGAGAACGTTCACAGCTACAATCACCGGGTTTATAGGAAAATGTGGAGGAGCAGAGACGGGCTCCAAGAAGTGTCATGCATCTACAGGGGTCACACATAAGTGGGTAGCAGAGCTGTGTACACAAAAACACTCAGCTGGCAGAACACTAAATATAATGTGGCCTCAGGGAAACACCAGAATATTATGATGTCTGCTGCCTTATACTTCTGTGTACAATCCAACAGTAAGAGTAAAAAGCAGCAATGCTTCAAAGGTATATCATCCTGGCCAGAGACACCGAAAGCCAAGAAAAGCAGAAGGTGGCGGTGCTCACACCTCATCCAAGGTCAATTCTTTATCAGATGTGCAATGTTTCGTCATCAACATGGCAGATCAAAAGGATGAAACATGCAGATTGGGAGGATGAAACATGGAGGATCAGAGGGATGATACATGGCAGAACACAGTGGATGATACATGGCAGATCGGGGGCACGAAACATGGCAGATCGTGGGCACGAAACGTGGCAGATCGGGAGCACGATGCATGGCAGATCGGGAGGATAAAACACGGCAGATCGGGAGGATAAAACACGGCAGATCGGGAGGATAAAACATAGAGGATCAGAGGGATAATACATGGCAGAACGCAGTGGATGATACACGGCAGATCGGGGGCATGAAACATGGAGGATCAGAGGGATGATATGGCAGATCACGGGGGATGATACATGGCAGATCGGGAGGATGATACATGGCAGATCGGGGGCACGAAACATGGCAGAACGGGGGCACGAAACATGGCAGATCAGGGGCACGAAACATGGCAGATCGGGAGGATGATACATGGCAGATCGGGGGCACGAAACATGGCAGATCGGGAGGATGATACATGGCAGATCGGGGGCACGAAACATGGCAGAACACGGGGGATGAAACATGGCAGATCAGGGGCACGAAACATGGCAGATCGGGAGGATGATACATGGCAGATCGGGGGCACGAAACATGGCAGAACACGGGGGATGAAACATGGCAGATCGGGAGGATGATACATGGCAGATCGGGGGCACGAAACATGGCAGAACACGGGGGATGAAACATGGCAGATCGGGGGCACGAAACCTGGCAGATCGGGAGGATAAAACACGGCAGATTGGGAGGATAAAACACGGCAGATCGGGAGGATAAAACATAGAGGATCAGAGGGATAATACATGGCAGAATGCAGTGGATGATACACGGCAGATCGGGGGCATGAAACATGGAGGATCAGAGGGATGATATGGCAGATCACGGGGGATGATACATGGAGGATCGGGAGGATGATACATGGAGGATCGGGAGGATGATACATGGCAGAACGGGGGCACGAAACATGGCAGAACACGGGGGATGAAACATGGCAGATCAGGGGCACGAAGCATGGCAGATCAGGGGGATGAAACATGGCAGATCGGGAGGATGATACATGGCAGATCGGGGGCACGAAACGTGGTAGATCGAGGGAATGATGCATGGCATTCAGGAGGATGATACAAGGAGGATGAGAGGGATAATACATGGCAAAACACTGGGGATGATACATGGCAGATCAGGGGCATGAAACATGGAGTATCAGAGGGATGATACTGAATATGGCAGATCACGGGGGATGATACATGGAGGATCAGAGGGATAATACATGGCAGACCGGGAGGATGAAACATAGCAGATTGGGGAGATGAAACATGGAGGATCAGAGGGATGATAAATGGCAGACCGAGTGGCTGAAACATGGCAGATTTGGGGGTAGCTAACATGAAGGAGGAGTGCTGTGGGTCTTCAATTGTCTTTTCTATGTATAACCTCACATACTCCTCTATACCAACCTTCATTAGCCCACACTCCTCTATTCCACCCTCCGCTCCCCCATACTTCTTTATTCCACCCTCCACTAGGCCACACTGCTCTATACCATCCTCTGCTTCCCCATACTCCCCTATACCACTCTCTGCTCCTGCACACTCCTCTATTCCACCCTCCGCTCCCCCATACTTCTTTATTCCACCCTCCACTAGGCCACACTCCTCTATACCACCCTCTGCTTCCCCATACTCCCCTATACCACTCTCTGCTCCTGCACACTCCTCTATTCCACCCTCCGCTCCCCCATACTTCTCTATTCCACCCTCCACTAGGCCAAACACCTCTATACCATCCTCTGCTTCCCCATTCTCCCCTATACCACTCTCTGCTCCTGCACACTCCTCTATTCCACCCTCCGCTCCCCCATACTTCTTTATTCCACCCTCCACTAGGCCACACTCCTCTATACCACCCTCTGCTTCCCCATACTCCCCTATACCACTCTCTGCTCCTGCACACTCCTCTATTCCACCCTCCGCTCCCCCATACTTCTCTATTCCACCCTCCACTAGGCCAAACTCCTCTATACCACCCTCTGCTTCCCCATACTCCCCTATACCACTCTCCGCTCCTGCACACTCCTCTATTCCACCCTCCGCTCCCCCATACTTCTCTATTCCACCCTCCACTAGGCCACACTCCTCTATACCACCCTCTGCTTCCCCATACTCTCCTATACCACTCTCCGCTCCTGCACACTCCTCTATTCCACCCTCCGCTCCCCCATACTTCTCTATTCCACCCTCCACTAGGCCACACTCCTCTATACCACCCTCTGCTTCCCCATACTCTCCTATACCACTCTCCGCTCCTGCACACTCCTCTATTCCACCCTCCGCTCCCCCATACTTCTCTATTCCACCCTCCACCAGCCCACACTCCTCTATACCACACTCTGCTCCCCCACACTCCTCTATAAGACCTTTTGCTCCCCCCACATTGCTCTACAATCCTTTGCTATTTTCTGGGCTGTTCCATTATTCCCCTGTAGGATAATAATCTCACCGGAGGTTACCAATGGCTGCTCAACAATCCCGACCTTCACAACCTAGAATAAATAAGATGAGAGAAGTACATAGTGCAGATTCCCCGATTCCCAAGAATCCCATAATATGGTCAAATACATTATGATGATGCCCCTTTACCCACCAATTGCAGCAGGGACAAGGGGCACTGAATACCCCAAAGACTGCACCAGAAGTGTCACTGCCCCATCTTATGTTATTGGACTTCTGGGCTCATCGGCAATCATCGGGCTGAGCTAGGAGATTGTTCCGTACAGGACCTTGTAAATGGATCCTCCATATTCACCAAATTAGAGGAAAGCCTATAAGGCCGGGACCTCAATAAATCTAGACACCTTCATCTATGTGGTAGAATAATCCAGGTGTTAGGACCAAGTTTCTGACGGGGGCTATTATTACACACAGGGCACCAAGCACATAGGTAATGTCCTCTTAAAGGCAATCTGTCTCCAGTTTATGCCACCTAACAGGAGATAAGCACAACATAGAGATACAGATCCCGATTCCAGTGATCCATCGCTTACTGGGCTGCTTCCTGTAGTTTTATCAGCAGGAGATTATTAATATAAGGCCGGGGCCACACGGGGATCTACTGCGATCCTCGCAGGACACTCGGCTCACACTGGCAGCACAGCAGAGCCGAGTGTCACTGCGACTGAGGTGAGCGGGCCGGCTCTGAGGAGGGAAGGCAGGGATTTCTCTCCCTCTCTCCTCCGTAGCCGGCTATTGCCATTCTCGCCCTGCACTTACATTACACCAGTGATTTTTCTCTCGCCGTATAGATTTGAATGGGTGCAAGAGACACAACATGAGCATTACTTCCGCAGCATGCTGTGATTGTTTTCTCAGTCTGATTAGGGCTGAGAAAATAATCCCTCATGGATGCTGGGACTAGGCTAATATTGGTCCAAGTGGAATGCGATAAAACATTGCATTCCACTCGCTCCGATTTTCATGCCATGTGGCTTAGGCCTAAGGGGGCTTTACACGCAACGACATTGCTTACAAGATATCGTTAGGGTCACGGAATCGTGACGCACATCCGGCCTAGTTAGTGACGTCGTTGAGTGTGAAACTAACGAGCGACCGCTAACGATGCAAAATACTCACCTAATCGTTGATTGTTGACACGTCGTTCATTTCCCAAAAATCGTTGCTGTTGCAGGACGCAGGTTGTTCGTTGTTCCTGAGGCAGCACACATCGCTACGTGTGACACCCCCCTATCGACCTGGCCTGAGGTGGATAGGGGGGTGGCCATCATGATGCATGGGACTTTCCTGATCACTGGTACAGCCACCTGGGGGGCAGGCACTACTTGGGGAAAAGGAAGGAGCATCTCCACACATAGTCAGTTAACTCCGGGCACAGCTTGGGGTGAGGAGCACAGTCGGGACCTCTGTCCAGGCATATTTTCTCTACCTCCACACTTCTGGGAGCACTACAAGACCTGTGGCTTGGAGCAGGCAGCTCAGCCAGGGTTCTCTACAGCTACCGGGGATTCCAGGGTCTGTGGCGAGTGCAGGAAACACCCACAGTCCGTTCCACATTCTATCCACGGGATTGGAGGGACCCCGACCAGAAAGGACACACAGTGGGAACACCGGCGGTGACCTCAGAATTATTCGGGATCGTCTGGAGCCCATCACGGCAGAGACCGGTACCCCCGGGCAACCAAAGGACAGTGAGTAAAGACCTGGAACTGCAACTGGCGTGTCCATCCTTTTTTTCCGGTGCCGGCACCCCACACTTCGGTGCCAAGGGCCACTACTACCTCCATCATCCTCCCTGGAGCCTAACTTCACCTGCGGGAAGCTGAACTACCCTAACTGCGACACCATCCGCCCCAGACGACTGCAAATTCAGTGGCGACTAATCCCTGGCCGCATAGTGCAGGTGGCGTCACGAGACAACTCCCAACATCCCGATCCATCCCCTTTTATTGTACACCTCGGGGCCACAAAGCCGGGCAGGGCCACCCGTGACATCCCAGACCCGACATTACCAGCCCAGTGACGAGTATATTTAACCCCTTGCCCTGTGGGTGCTACAGAGACAAAAGGGAGACACACACACACACACACAGAGAAAGAGAGTGAAAGACAGAGCAGAGAGATAGAGAGACAGTGAGAGACAGAGAAAGAGGCAGAGAGAGACAGAGAAAGAGACAGAGAGAGAGAGACAGAGGGAAAGAGCAACATAGAGAGACAGAGACAGAGAGAGACAGAGGGAGAGACAGAGAGAGAGAGACAGAGGGAGAGACAGAGGGAGAGACAGAGGGAGAGAGACAGAGAGAGACAGAGACAGAAAGACAGAGAGAATGACAGAGCGAGAGAGAGCGAGGAAGACAGAGAGAGACATAGAGGGAGAGAGAGAGAGAAAAAGACAGACACAGAGGGAGATAGAGAGAGAAAAAGACAGACACAGAGGGAGAGAGAAAGACAGAGAGACATAGAGGGAGAGAGAGACAGAGAAAAAGACAGAGACATAGAGGGAGAGAGCGACAGACAGAGAGAGACAGGGAGAGAGAGAGAAAGAGACACACACAGAGGGAGAGAGAGAGGAAGAGAGAGAGAGATCTGCAGCAGGGAAAACAGGAATTTAATCAAAGTGACAGCGCAGCAGCCCAGTAAGTGACACATCGCTGGAATCGGGGGCTCCGTCTCTACATTATACTGCTCTCATATGGGGGAGCAAAAACCTGGTGACGGATTGTCTTTAAGGGCATTCCGGGACCTCATACTGTGTGGACACATCCCTAGTGAATTGACAACAGATATGAATGACGACACCCCACATGTCCGTCCCCGGCACCGAGTTTCCACAGTCCATGGATCTGTTTCCTGAACTTTATCCAACATTATCTAAAATGAACATGTTAAACTTAAAGCTACATTTACACTGAAAACTGAAAAATTAGCATGAATGAGCGTCGCTCAGAGGGCTCGTCTCCCAAACATCTGTCTCCGAAGAATGAGAAAAATGCCTGCTGTTTGGGTGAAACTATCATCGTATTTGGTGGAGCATCATCCTGTGCTCCTGAGAACTGCGGCAGCGAGAGGTACTGGAGCATCCACTCCAGATCCACTCCAGATCGCTGAGTGAACAGTGTCACGCTCCTTCTGCTGTGTACATCATCAAGTCTCTGGTCAGCTCTCATAGCTAGACGGCAATGGTGCCCTATAATAGGGGATGTCCGCCAAACAATAGGGCAAAATACCACAACCTGCATTTAAATATCCAAATTAAAGTTTTATTGATAAATCAGAATGCGGTAATAAAAAGGACGGTCAACGTTTCGATCAGTCCCAGAAGTTCAGCCCCGGCCTACCCTCATAGTAGATACAGGACAAATCAAGATATGAGGAGGGCACGTCTACCCTTCAGTGTCCATACACACATAGGTCATCAAAAAAAGGCTTCAGTATCAGTGTAACAAAGACTCACCCCAATAAACGGGACAAACTTCTGGCAAGAATCCTCATCAGCACTAAAAGAATGAAGCAGAATAGGCCAAGACAGAACAAAGAAAAGAAATTAAGAAAAGGCAAAGATACAGGAGAAAAATCAAGGCTTAAAAATACATAAACACTGCAGAACAAAATGTAGAGGAGGCATTGAGAGGAAGGAGCCACCACAAACAGAGGAGAACGATAAGAAAGGCTGAGGAGGAGATGACAGAGAAAACAGAGGAGAAGGATGAGAAAGGCTGAGGAGGAGAAGACACAGAGAAAACAGAGGAGAACGATGAGAAAGGCTGAGGAGGAGATGACACAGAGAAAACAGAGGAGAACGATAAGAAAGGCTGAGGAGGAGAAGACACAGAGAAAACAGAGGAGAACGATGAGAAAGGCTGAGGAGGAGATGACACAGAGAAAACAGAGGAGAACGATGAGAAAGGCTGAGGAGGAGATGACAGAGAAAACAGAGGAGAAGGATGAGAAAGGTTGAGGAGGAGATGACACAGAGAAAACAGAGGAGAACGATGAGAAAGGCTGAGGAGAAGACACAGAGAAAACAGAGGAGAACGATGAGAAAGACTGAGGAGGAGAAGACACAGAGAAAACAGAGGAGAACGATAAGAAAGACTGAGGAGAAGACACAGAGAAAACAGAGGAGAACGATGAGAAAGACTGAGGAGGAGAAGACACAGAGAAAACAGAGGAGAACGATAAGAAAGGCTGAGGAGGAGAAGACACAGAGAAAACAGAGGAGAACGATGAGAAAGACTGAGGAGGAGAAGACACAGAGAAAACAGAGGAGAACGATGAGAAAGACTGAGGAGAAGACAGACAAAACAGAGGAGAACGATGAGAAAGACTGAGGAGGAGAAGACACAGAGAAAACAGAGGAGAACGATGATAAAGACTGAGGAGAAGACAGACAAAACAGAGGAGAACGATAAGAAAGACTGAGGAGGAGAAGACACAGAGAAAACAGAGGAGAACGATAAGAAAGGCTGAGGAGAAGAAGACACAGAGAAAACAGAGGAGAACGATAAGAAAGGCTGAGGAGAAGATGACAGAGAAAACAGAGGAGAACGATGAGAAAGACTGAGGAGGAGAAGACACAGAGAAAACAGAGGAGAACGATAAGAAAGGCTGAGGAGAAGATGACAGAGAAAACAGAGGAGAACGATGAGAAAGGCTGAGGAGGAGAAGACACAGAGAAAACAGAGGAGAACGATGAGAAAGGCTGAGGAGGAGAAGACAGAGAAAACAGAGGAGAACGATGAGAAAGGCTGAGGAGGAGATGACAGAGAAAACAGAGGAGAACGATAAGAAAGACTGAGGAGGAGAAGACACAGAGAAAACAGAGGAGAACGATAAGAAAGGCTGAGGAGAAGACACAGAGAAAACAGAGGAGAACGATGAGAAAGACTGAGGAGGAGAAGACACAGAGAAAACAGAGGAGAACGATAAGAAAGGCTGAGGAGGAGAAGACACAGAGAAAACAGAGGAGAACGATAAGAAAGACTGAGAAGGAGATGACAGAGAAAACAGAGGAGAACGATGAGAAAGACTGAGGAGGAGAAGACACAGAGAAAACAGAGGAGAACGATGAGAAAGACTGAGGAGGAGGAGAAGACAGAGAAAACAGAGGAGAACGATGAGAAAGGCTGAGGAGGAGAAGACAGAGAAAACAGAGGAGAACGATAAGAAAGGCTGAGGAGGAGGAGAAGACAGAGAAAACAGAGGAGAACGATGAGAAAGGCTGAGGAGGAGAAGACACAGAGAAAACAGAGGAGAACGATGAGAAAGACTGAGGAGGAGGAGAAGACAGAGAAAACAGAGGAGAACGATGAGAAAGGCTGAGGAGGAGAAGACAGAGAAAACAGAGGAGAACGATGAGAAAGACTGAGGAGGAGGAGAAGACAGAGAAAACAGAGGAGAATGATAAGAAAGGCTGAGGAGGAGAAGACAGAGAAAACAGAGGAGAACAATGAGAAAGACTGAGGAGGAGAAGACAGAGAAAACAGAGGAGAACGATAAGAAAGGCTGAGGAGGAGGAGAAGACAGAGAAAACAGAGGAGAACGATGAGAAAGACTGAGGAGGAGGAGAAGACACAGAGAAAACAGAGGAGAACGATGAGAAAGACTGAGGAGGAGGAGAAGACAGAGAAAACAGAGGAGAACGATGAGAAAGGCTGAGGAGGAGGAGAAGACAGAGAAAACAGAGGAGAACGATGAGAAAGACTGAAGAGGAGAAGACAGAGAAAACAGAGGAGAACGATAAGAAAGGCTGAGGAGAAGAAGACACAGAGAAAACAGAGGAGAACGATAAGAAAGGCTGAGGAGAAGATGACAGAGAAAACAGAGGAGAACGATGAGAAAGACTGAGGAGGAGATGACAGAGAAAACAGAGGAGAACGATGAGAAAGGCTGAGGAGGAGAAGACACAGAGAAAACAGAGGAGAACGATAAGAAAGGCTGAGGAGAAGATGACAGAGAAAACAGAGGAGAACGATGAGAAAGGCTGAGGAGGAGAAGACAGAGAAAACAGAGGAGAACGATGAGAAAGGCTGAGGAGGAGAAGACAGAGAAAACAGAGGAGAACGATGAGAAAGACTGAGGAGGAGAAGACACAGAGAAAACAGAGGAGAACGATGAGAAAGGCTGAGGAGGAGATGACAGAGAAAACAGAGGAGAACGATAAGAAAGACTGAGGAGGAGAAGACACAGAGAAAACAGAGGAGAACGATAAGAAAGGCTGAGGAGAAGACACAGAGAAAACAGAGGAGAACGATGAGAAAGACTGAGGAGGAGAAGACACAGAGAAAACAGAGGAGAACGATAAGAAAGACTGAGGAGGAGATGACAGAGAAAACAGAGGAGAACGATGAGAAAGACTGAGAAGGAGAAGACACAGAGAAAACAGAGAACGATAAGAAAGACTGAGAAGGAGATGACAGAGAAAACAGAGGAGAACGATGAGAAAGACTGAGGAGGAGAAGACACAGAGAAAACAGAGGAGAACGATGAGAAAGACTGAGGAGGAGGAGAAGACAGAGAAAACAGAGGAGAACGATGAGAAAGGCTGAGGAGGAGAAGACAGAGAAAACAGAGGAGAACGATAAGAAAGGCTGAGGAGGAGGAGAAGACAGAGAAAACAGAGGAGAACGATGAGAAAGGCTGAGGAGGAGAAGACACAGAGAAAACAGAGGAGAACGATGAGAAAGACTGAGGAGGAGGAGAAGACAGAGAAAACAGAGGAGAACGATGAGAAAGGCTGAGGAGGAGGAGAAGACAGAGAAAACAGAGGAGAACGATGAGAAAGACTGAGGAGGAGGAGAAGACAGAGAAAACAGAGGAGAATGATAAGAAAGGCTGAGGAGGAGAAGACAGAGAAAACAGAGGAGAACAATGAGAAAGACTGAGGAGGAGAAGACAGAGAAAACAGAGGAGAACGATAAGAAAGGCTGAGGAGGAGGAGAAGACAGAGAAAACAGAGGAGAACGATGAGAAAGGCTGAGGAGGAGGAGAAGACACAGAGAAAACAGAGGAGAACGATGAGAAAGACTGAGGAGGAGGAGAAGACAGAGAAAACAGAGGAGAATGATAAGAAAGGCTGAGGAGGAGAAGACAGAGAAAACAGAGGAGAACAATGAGAAAGACTGAGGAGGAGATGACAGAGAAAACAGAGGAGAACGATAAGAAAGGCTGAGGAGGAGAAGACACAGAGAAAACAGAGGAGAAGGATGAGAAAGGACCACTGCCAGCCAGCTCCATAGGTAAGTAATCTACCTAAAGGGTGACACCTGGAGGAAGGATTGCATTACTAACTGAGCACTCCGCCCTTCAGCCAGGGCGTTATTTCCATTTTAGCTGGATCCAACTGCCCATGACTTGTAGGCTTTTTATCCTGATAGAGATACGCCTTGTCATTGGCTGTTGGGTGCACATGGATGAGCCAATCCATAAATTAAGTATCCCATTTTTATCCATAGTTCCAGTAGCAGTAATGCTGTACCAAAATTTCCATTTTCAATGTTTTTGTATTTTAGCTTTTTAGAGTGCTGCTGCGTTATGGACTGTTATAATTCTGAATACGGACCATATGAAGATATCCAAAAACAGGACTTAAAATGGCGTTTGAGCTGTACTCCGATACGGGACTTTCTGGTCATCAGTGATTCATGCTGACTTAGCTTAAAGGGGTGGTTCACCCGTATTTATTATTTTCTAGATCGATATTATGTTGAGAAACAATGTTTCTCTCAAATACCTTGTGTTGGCAATACTGCCTGTAAGAGGCACTATTGCGGACCGCTGATCCCCATTGCGTGACCCCAGGCTTCGTGACCTCAGGGATCCGGTGATGTCACGTCAAGTTCCTGATCACATGACATGACTGCGGCCAGTATTTCAGCGCTCAGCACAGCGCAGCGTCACAGCCCTTCAGCTCCCTGCTCCCTCCTCCCTTACAGCAAAGCGCTACAAGCAGGAGACGCACTGGGCTGTGACCAGCCGTAAAACGCTGCCCACTGACTCCGGAAGACTGGGACCGGCCGCAGTGATGTCACGTGATGCGGAACTTGACGTGACATCACCAGCTCCCCGTGGTCACGAAGCCTGGGGTCATGCAATGGGGAACAGTGGTCCGCAATAGCGCCACTAACAGGCACTATTGCCAACATAAGGTATTTAAGAGAAACCTTGTTTCTCAATATATCGATCTAGCACATAATAAATATGGGTGAACCACTTCTTTAACCCCTTCACGACCGGCCGATTTTTCGCTTTCCGTTTTTTTTTCGCCATTCTTTTTCTGAGACGTAACTTTTTTATTTTTTGTCAATATGGTCATGTGAGGGCTCATTTTTTACGGAACGAGCTGTACTTTTAAATGAAACCATAGGTTTTACCATATAGTGTACTGGAAAACGGCAAAAAAATTCCAAATGCAGAAAAATTGCAAAAAAAGTGCAATAGCACTATTGTTTTTGAGATATTTTATTCACTGTGTTCACTGTATGGTAAAACTGGTGTGTGGGTGTGATGACTGAGGTCAGTGCGAGTTCGTAGACACCAAATATGTATAGGTTTACTTTTATATAAGGGGTTAAAATAAATTCGGAAATTTGTCTGAAAAAAGTGGCGCACGTTTTACGCCATATTTCGTGACCCGTACCGTTCTCATTTTTCGGGATCTATGGCTCAGTGACAGCTTATTTTTTGCGACTCGAGCTGACGTTTTTAACGGTACCATTTTTGCGCAGATGCTACGTTTTGATCGCCTGTTATTGCATTTTGCGCACAAGTTGTGGCGACAAAAAAGTCATTTTGGCGTTTGGAATTTTTTTGCCGCTACGCCATTTACTGATCAGATTAATTGATTTTATATTTTGATAGATCGGGCGTTTCTGAACGCGGCAATACCAAATGTGTGTATATTTTTTATTTTTTTTAACCCTTTAATTTTCAATGGGGCGAAAGGGGGGTGATTTGAACTTTTTAGTTTTTTTTTGTTTTTTTTTAAATTTTTTAAAACTTTTTTTTTTACTTTTTTTTTTTTATTTTACTAGTCCCCCTATGGGGCTATAGCGATCAGCAATCCGATCGCTCTGCACTATCTGCTGATCACAGCTACACAGCTGTAAACAGCAGATACGTGCACTTCCCGCTTCCCTGGCCTCCGTACAAAGCGAAAGTGAAAGTGGTTCATGTCTAGCACAGGAGTCATCACATGACCCTGTGCTACCATGACAACCACCGGAAGTCACATGATCATGTCACGTGACTTCCGGTATCGGGCGGTAAGTAAAACTTTACCGCGATCGTGTTTATAATGGTGCTGTCACATTTTGACAGCGCCATTACAGGCGTTAAACGGCACGAGCAGATAACGATTCTGCTCGTGCCTAGCAGGCACACATCTCAGCTGTGAAAATCAGCTGAGATGTGCGCCGATCGCGGCATGCTGCTGCCGGCAGACCGCGGGCAGTAACGTTATGACCGCTAGGACGTAATTTTACTGCCCGCGGTCGTTAAGGGGTTAATATAAACTGATGAAACACATATACATATATATCTCAGAATAAGCTGTTTTTGCAGTTTACCCAATAGGAGACGTGTTATGTATTCTTGGCTACTAGCCAACTGATTTCTATAAATGTATCTGAACTTCCTTAATATAGTCAGTCATATTTCTTTATAGATCCGTGGTCATCTCTGATCTGTGTGGAGGAATAGCACGCAACTGACAAAGGACTCATGATTGGAAGCAGACGGGTTTAAGACGTGGATGCATAAATTGGATTGCATCACCCTAAACTATGCCCCCCCGATCAGCTGTATACTTTGTAATTACCTGGAGAAACCCAGCAGCCCCAGAGCATGCTAAGCCTACAAAGACATTGGGAGGCTTCGCTGTCATTCAGAATCTTAACAGCCCATCACACCCCTGCCATATACTGGGTGGCTGAGCTGTCACTCACAACATCCTTATGACACAGTGAGTGACTGATTCATGACAGGGACATAGAAAAAACAGAGGAGGTATGGAAAAGAAGGAGGGACGAAACAAAGAGGAGACACGAAACAAAGAGGAGACACAGAAAAGAGGAGATATGGAAAAGAAGGAGACACGAAACAAAAGAGAAGACACAGGAAAAAAAGGCGATATGGAAAAGGAGACACGAAACAAAGAGAAGACACAGAAAAGAGGAGATATGGAAAAGGAGACACGAAACAAAAAGGAGACACAGAAAAGAGGAGATATGGAAAAGAAGGAGACACGAAACAAAGAGGAGACACGAAACAAAGAGGAGACACAGAAAAGAGGAGATATGGAAAAGGAGAGACGAAACAAAGAGGAGACACAGAAAAAAGAGGAGATATAGATAAGGAGACATGAAACAAAGAGGAGACACAGAAAAGAGGAGATAATAGAAAAGAAGGAGACAAGAAACAAAGAGGAGACACAGAAAAGAGAAGGAGACACGAAACAAAGAGGAGACACAGAAAAGAGAAGAAGACACGAAACAAAGAGGAGACACAGAAAAAAGAGGAGATATAGACAAGGAGACATGAAACAAAGAGAAGACACAGAAAAGAGGAGATAATAGAAAAGAAGGAGACACGAAACAAAGAGGAGACACAGAAAAGAGAAGAGATATGGAAAAGAAGGAGACACGAAACAAAAAGGAGACACAGAAAAGAGAGGAGATATGGAAAAGAAGGAGACACGAAACAAAAAGGAGACACAGAAAAGAGAGGAGATATGGAAAAAAAGGAGACACGAAACAAAGAGGAGACACGAAACAAAGAGGAGACACGGAGACACAGAAAGGAGGAAATATGGAAAAGAAGGAGACACGAAACAAAAGAGAAGACACAGGAAAAAAAGGCGATATGGAAAAGGAGACACGAAACAAAGAGAAGACACAGAAAAGAGGAGATATGGAAAAGGAGACACGAAACAAAAAGGAGACACAGAAAAGAGGAGATATGGAAAAGAAGGAGACACGAAACAAAGAGAAGACACAGAAAAGAGGAGATATAGAAAAGGAGACACGAAACAAAGAGGAGACACAGAAAAGAGGAGATATGGAAAAGGAGACACGAAACAAAAAGGAGACACAGAAAAGAGGAGATATGGAAAAGAAAGAAACATGAAACAAAGATAAGATACAGAAAAGAGAGGAGATATAGACAAGAAGGAGACACGAAACAAAGAGGAGACACGAAACATAGACACAGAAAAGAGGAGATATGGAAAAGAAGGAGACACAATACAAAAAGGAGACACAGAAAAGAGGAGATATGGAAAAGAAGGAGACATGAAACAAAGAGAATACACAGTAAAGAGAGGAGATATAGACAAGAAGGAGACACGAAACAAAGAGGAGACACAAAACAACAGGAGGCACAGAAAAGAGGAGATATGGAAAAAAAGGAGACACGAAACAAAGAGAAGACACAGAAAAGAGGAGATATGGAAAAGAAGGAGACACAAAACAAAAGAGAAGACACAGGAAAAAAAGGTGATATGGAAAAGGAGACATGAAACAAATAGGAGACACAGAAAAGAGAGGAGATATGGAAAAGAAGGAGACACTAAACAAAAGAGAAGACACAGAAAAAAGAGGAGATATAGACAAGGAGACATGAAACAAAGAGAAGACACAGAAAAGAGGAGATAATAGAAAAGAAGGAGACACAAAACAAAAAGGAGACACAAAAGAAAGAAGATATGAAAAAGGAGACACGAAACAAAGAGAAGACACAGAAAAGAGGAGATATGGAAAAGAAGGAGACACGAAACAAAAAGGAGACACAGAAAAGAGGAGATATGGAAAAGGAGACATGAAACAAAAAGGAGACACAAAAAAGAGAGGAGATATGGAAAAGAAGGAGACACGAAACAAAGAAAAGACACAGAAAAGAGGAGATATGGAAAAGGAGACACGAAACAAAAAGGAGACACAGAAAAGAGGAGATATGGAAAAGAAGGAGACATGAAACAAAGAGAATACACAGAAAAGAGAGGACATATAGACAAGAAGGAGACACGAAACAAAGAGGAGACACAGAAAAGAGGAGATATGGAAAAGAAGGAGATACAAAACAAAGAGAAGACACAGAAAAGAGGAGATATGGAAAAGAAGGAGACACGAATCAAAAAGGAGACACAGAAAAGAGGAGATATAGAAAAGGAGACACGAAACAGAGGAGACACAGAAAAGAGGAGGTATGGAAAAGAAAGAGACACGAAACAAAGATAAGACACAGAAAAGAGAGGAGATATAGACAAGGAGACACAAAACAAAGAGCAGGCACGAAACAAAGAGACACAGAAAAGAGGAGATATGGAAAAGGAGACACGAAACAAAGAGAATACACAGAAAAGAGAGGAGATATAGACAAGGAGACAAAAAACAAAAAGGAGACAGAAAAGAGGAGATATAGAAAAGGAGACACGAAACAGAGGAGACACAGAAAAGAGGAGATATGGAAAAGAAGGAGACCTGAAACAAAAAGGAGAAGACACAGAAAAGAGAGGAAATATAGAAAAGAAGGAAACATGAAAAAAAAGAGGAGACAGAAAAGAGGAGACACAGAAAAGAAGGAGACATGAAACAAAGAGGACACAGAAAAGAAAGGAGATATAGAAAAGGAGACACGAAACAAAAAGAAGACACAGAAAAGAGGAGATATGGAAAAGAAGGAGACATGAAATAAAGAGAATAGGAAGCTGAGTAAGAGACATAGAAAACAGAGGAGATGAGAAAAAGAAGGAAAAGTAGGAGACATGAAAAAAAGATGAGAATAAGAAGCTGAGAAGAAGACATAGAAAAACAAGTTTAGATATGGAATGAAGGTGCGATGGTGGAATATGGGGGGTTGTGTATAGTTTTGTGTAGGCTCGTATTTTGGGTGTGGTGTTCTGTCCATTCTGTTTACATTGTCTTGTTTGCTGGTTAATCCCTCCGCTGCCGGGTTTTTGTCCCTAGGTGTGGGGGAGGGGACCTGGGATCCACCTAAAAAACTCTGTTTTCCTGGGATATTAGAAAGGAAAAAACTGGAAAACAAAAGTCGCAATAGGGTCTTTCACGCCCAAATGCTACCAACATAATCCAGGGGCAGTAATGCCCAGAAAAAGGCCAAGATCAGTCTACCAACAGGATCGCTGCAGAAGTACCTGGGAGTAATCAGTAACCAGTCAGTCTGTTTGAGAACTTCAAGAGAAGCAGGACGAGTCATCCTCGGGGGCAGTAGCTGGGGCTCCCCAGAGAGACCTGGACATTTATCGCTTACTGGACTATATTCGTGTTTCTTTACTATTTTTACCCTCTGTGTGGTGGATTATGTTATGGACCGTTTGATTTGCTTGGAATAAATGTTCTTTGGATTGTTCCATCATCTCTCGCTCTGTTGATTGTGTGATATGGGAGAAGGACGCCGTGACACCTGGTGGCAGCGGTTGGATCAACAGAGCACAGCCCAATGGAGATCCACCCACAAAGTGAGTACAGAAACCGGACTGCATCCAGTCTACAGGAGAGAGTCACAGATCTGGGCCTGAACTACCAGGGACTGGATAAAGTGGACTTAATTGATCTACTGGTGGATGCGAGCCAGTCCACCTCCTCCTAGATGTCTGACGGACAAGCACTGGAGACGCGGATCCCTGCCCCAAAAAGCCAGTGGGTGATGTGGTTCGGAGAAGAGATGGCGGTTTTGTGCCCTGGTATATCTCAGGAGTATAATGAGGAGGCTGCTCGCTGAGCACAGAGCAGACAAGAAGCAATGGAGTCCGACAGAGGAAATAAAGTGAGTTGGAGTGTAACCCCAGTGATCCGGGAGTCTGTACGGATCCCCGGGCAGACTTCAAACCATTTGATGAGGCTTACGGAGATTTGGAAGGGTTCTTCAACGACTTTGAGAAGCAGTGTGCGGTGATGGAGGTTCCCGACTCTGGCTGGATGCGTTTGTTAGTGGGACTCCTGACCGGAGGCCTGGCAAAGACTTATCACACCATTGACTCACAGCAGAACCTGGATTACAACATTGTAAAGCGGACTATCCTGGATTACCATGCTATCACCCCAGACTCACATAGGGCACAGTTCCAAGACCTCCCATGCACCACGAGGGGAACGTTTAGGATGTGTGCCCATAAGATGTCCCAGGCATGTCGGAGATGGCTGGAAGCGGAAGACGCCTTCACTGTGGAAGACATTATACATGTATTTCTTATAGAACAATTTCTTTGCAAGTGTCCCTCAGAAATACGGGAATGGGTCAGAGAGCGCACGCCGTGCACCTTGGTAGAGATGCAGCCATGGCTGATGAGGCCCTTACTATCCGACCGCAATGGAGGGGGCTTCTGGACAATAAGTGAATGCAAAAGGGAAGGAAAGGATCCGGCACAAATACCTCTGAATAAAATGTCGAAGCTTTATTGGCAAATATTAAAAAGGTTCCATACGTGTAAACAAAAGGAGGGAGTTATCCCATGGAAACTTTACGCGTTTCGGACTTCCATATTAAAAGCAAAGAGTCCTTAATCATAAGTAATCCATGTACACCACTCAGCTACTAAAATAGACTAACTCACTACATGGACACAGAAGAAAAGCCGGCCATCACTAATTGCAATCAACTGGCAGTGGGTGTAAACCTTCACACATAATTGCAAAAGATGAACAAGCAAGACAATACATGGTTAAAAATAAAATCAATATGCATTTAACACAAAAAAATATGTATATACATCAACAGTAATGAAAAGGGTCAGTGATCCAACCGCTCTAAATAACAAAATCATATGAACATATCAACAAATATACCAATGTATATATGAGTGGACAATCAGGTATAAAGACCGCTTATATTAAACTCGTCATCAGGTGGGCAGAAATCCCAATGAGAATGCGTGTGTCCGTCACAAAAGAGAGAATCCCAATTGTAAGCACAAGACCCCCAAGATATTCACACATTACATAAAGATGCATATAGGAAAAAATATTTATTATTTTATCTTCATTCACTAATGCCCTTATTCTTTTATTATTTTATTTCCTTATTTTCTCATTCTTTTAAAATTACTAATTTATATTTATCCATATATACCCATGCCCATATATGTGTACATAATCAAATATTTGTCCCAAATGGGAGGAATATATATACCAAGGTACAAATTAATCTCAAACCACATGCATCCCATTTATATGACCTGTCCCCTTAGAGTACATTAAATGCTGTCAGAAATTCAGATGTAGCATATACCAATTCAATCCTGTATTCACGGCCAAAGCCCAATGTATGTACTCACACATAAAGGGAAAACCTTCCCCTAATGAAAGTAAGGAAAACACCAATTATCATCCGCTAATAAGGAACTGCTAAGATATATTTATATGGATAAATATAAATTAGTCATTTTAAAAGAATGAGAAAATAAGGAAATAAAATAATAAAAGAATAAGGGCATTAGTGAATGAAGATAAAATAATAAATATTTTTTCATATAAGCATCTTTATGTAATGTGTGAATATCTTGGGGGTCTTGTGCTTACAATTGGGATTCTCTCTTTTGTGACGGACACATGCATTCTCATTGGGATTTCTGCCCACCTGATGACGAGTTTAATATAAGCGGTCTTTATACCTGATTGTCCACTCATATATACATTGGTATATTTGTTGATATGTTCATATGATTTTGTTATTTAGAGCGGTTGGATCACTGACCCTTTTCATTACTGTTGATGTATATACATATTTTTTTGTTAAATGCATTTTGATTTTATTTTTAACCATGTATTGTCTTGCTTGTTCATCTTTTGCAATTATGTGTGAAGGTTTACACCCACTGCCATTGATTGCAATTAGTGATGACCGGCTTTTCTTCTGTGTCCATGTAGTGAGTTAGGCTGCTTTCACACATCCGGCTTGAGCTCTGCGGCTCAATCCAGCTGTGCAAGCTATGCAACGGATGCGGTGAAAACACCGCATCCTTTGCATAAGTTTTTCCTTTGCGGCCAGTTTTTGCCGCTTGCGGCATGCTACAGAGCATGTGCAGTGGCAAAAACCGTATGCAGCGGCCGGATGCGGTTATTGCCGCATCGTGCCGCATCCGGCCACCATAGGCATGCATTGAAAAATGCGCCGCATCGGCCGAATGCGGCGCGATGCGGGTTTTTTTGCCGCACGAAAAAACGTGCCAGGCAACGTTCCATCCGGCCGCCGCATCGGCTAAATCTGCCGCATGCGGCAAAAACCGGATGGAACGCAAGGCCATGCGGCACAATGCGGCACTAATTAAAGTCTATGCAGGAAAATCGCAACCGGCAGCAAAAAAAACCGGTTGCAATTTTCCTGCAAAGTGCCAGAGTGTGCCGCATTGCAGAAACCGGAGGTGTGAAAGCAGCCTTAGTCTATTTTAGTAGCTGAGTGGTGTACATGGATTACTTATGATTAAGGACTCTTTGCTTTTAATATGGAAGTCCGAAACGCGTAAAGTTTCCATGGGATAACTCCCTCCTTTTGTTTACACGGATGGAACCTTTTTAATATTTGCCAATAAAGCTTCGACATTTTATTCAGAGGTATTTGTGCCGGATCCTTTCCTTCCCTTTTGCATTCATTTCTAAACCGGATGGGACTTACCGGTGGATCCCAGGCACCCGCAAGGACTGGCAGCCCGAGGAACAGGTGAGCTGAGGATACCCTCATCTCTACTTATGGACAATAAGCCACAGTCTGATCCTCATGCACCCCGGCCCTCTCCAGTTATATCTGCCCCTCTAACCAGCTGCAGGCCGATGACAACCATGGCTCACAATCCTGGGACCCAACAGTTCCGATCACGCCCTGTGGGAATCACAGAGAGGAGATGCTATGGGTGCGGACAACCTGGGCACCTGCAGTCCAGTTGTCTTGCAAGGACTCTGAGGGAGCACCATGCACTTCCACCTCGTCCGCTGCATTTTGTGCATTGTATCCCGCCTGAGAAAGAGTTACCACCACCGGAGTGTACCGCTGACCTTGCACCATAGCTGCCCCTGTTGGAGTGTATGGCCTCCGGCCTTTATCACCAGTTTCTCCTACTGCCTTCTCCGGAATGCACATTGGAAGGAGCACGACGCAGAAGAGATGTTATCGATGTGGGCAGCCTGGGCATTTGCAAAACACTTGCCCTGCTGGTCGATTGAAGAATAACCTTGCATCAAATCGACCTGTTCATTCTCTACAGCCAAAAACAATGGGGGAAGAGTCCTCACCCCTTCAATTTGACTTCCCTAATGTCTCAGACACTCACAGTCGGCCAGGTGTTTATGGGGTGCGAGCTACAGCCTCAAAGTAAGCACTTACAGTAGGTTGTGCTGGATGGACAGAGAGTCATTGGATTTTGTGACTCTGGGGCATTTCTCACAATAGCTGATCCCCGGGTGGTGCGGCCAGAGGCGATACATCATATACCAGGGATTGTTATTGAATTGGCTGGAGGACAAAAGGAGGAATATCCCAAAGGTGGCTGTAGATCTGGACTTTGGCTTTGGAGTCAAGCAATGTGTGGTTGGGGTGATGAGTGGCTGTCTACAGATATTCTCCTAGGAAATTATGTGGGAGATCTACAATGCCGATGTGAGGGTGCAGGAAACACAGTGTGAGTGAAGTAGGACACAGAGGGAAGCTTGTCTTTACAGCCCTACCGCTATACAAGGGACTATCCACAGCTGAGCAACATGGACTTAACACTAGAATTCCCAGAAATTTCGAGCTCTCCCCTGAAGTCCCGAAAGAGGGTCAAATGACCCTTAGTCCAAACTGTATAGAACTAACTAGAAACTAAATGGCTAAACTCAATGGAAAACAACAACCTCCTGTGGTGCAACAGTAATGTCCTTAATTACAGAACAAAAGACGGTGATTATAGGATGTTATCTAAAATCCTTCAGCTCATTCGACCCGTCTCTGAGTTCCAAAGCTAGAAATGTTAAATGACCCCTCTCTGGGACTTCTAGTGTTAAGAGAGGTGGCCAAAGGTCTGTGTAGACCTCATGGCGCACTCCCTTATTAACGAGGAGGGAGAGGTTGTGATGGTGGAATCTGGGGGATTGTGTATAGTCTTGTGTAGGTTCATATTTTGGGCGTGGTGTTCTGTTTACATTGTCCTGTTTGCCGGTTAATCCCTCCCCTGCCGGACTTTTGTCCCTAGGTGTGGGGGAGGGGGCCTGGGATCCTCCTAAAAACTCTGTTTACCTGGGAGATTAGTCAGTCTGTTTGAGAACTTCAAACAGACATGCTTCAGCTCTCCCGCTTGCAGGTCGCTACTTACATTTTGTTTCTTATAGAGACTGGATTCCATCATGCCCTTCACAGGTAACAGACAAGGCACCGACAATCTTTGACTTTCAAGAACCACTCCCCGATTGTTAAGAGTTCTCACCATATTCTACTACAAGAATTATCATGAGACTGGAACGGCTTCTCCTACAAGAACCTGTATCCTTTGCAGTTTTTCCAGGTGGTGCTATTGTTGCGGGCGGAGGAGGGGACGCCGCGCTCTCCCACTGCTCGGGTCCGGCTGCCGCGGCTGCTGCGGCCTGCTGCTGCTCGGTGGCTCAAGCTATGGGCCGGGTCCCGGGGACTCAAGCGGCGCTCCTCGCCCGTGAGTGAAAGGGGGTTGGTTGTTGGGATAGTTTATTGTCCGTGACGCCACCCACGGCTGTGGTGATTAAGTGGACACCACCGCTGCTCTTTCTGGGGAACCCGGGAGTGATGGTATGGAGCAGCCAGTTGTTAGTTTGCCCCTCCGTGGGTAGGGGTTTTGGTGGTCCCGGGGCCCAGTGATGGGGTTGGTATGGTGGACAGGCGGGTATGGGGCCTGTGGAGGTGCAGGGGCGCAGGGGCAGCGCTGTGCCGCACGGCACGGAGGTACTCACTCAGCCAGTAAACACGACACAGTTCTCGGTAAACAAACGGCTGGTTGGACGGGTCCCTCGGACGGTTACGGTGCTGATGTTCCCTGCAGTTAGCGGTGACGGTCTCTTCCCTGCACCTATGTAAAGTCTTTTTGGTAGCGATGGGTTCCCACCGGTTACTCGCTCCCCGACCTGGACATGAGCCGGAGGAGCCTCTCTCTTGCCCGCAGGCGCTGGCCCTGGGAAACTGGTGCCTTGGCGGTGGCGGTGTCGCCCCTTAACGGTCGGACTGTTGCCTTCAATCGGGACTTGGTTGTTAGGAGACAGAGGTCCCCTTCACTGACGGATTTGGCAAACTATGGCGACTCCTAGCCTTGCCGGGATCCGAAAGGCCCCTGCCCTGGTGCTGACTGTTCTTCGTATACTGCTCCGGTACCGCCGGGTCACCACCCGTCCGAGGTCCTTCCAGCAACCTCCAAGCAGTCCCCCTGCAGACTATCACCGCCGTCTGCTGACCTTGCTGTCACAGTCCGGGGCACACACCTGGACCAACTTCAGGCTTTCTTAACTGTTTCTTTTCTGTCACTACTCTCACTTAGTCTTCCACTTTTACTCCTCTCTCAAGCTCCTCTACCACCTCCTTCTACTTCCTCCTCCCTAGCTTGACTCTGTTCTGCCTGGTTTTCCCGCCTCCAGGGCTGTGAACTCCTCGGTGGGCGGAGCCAACTGCCTGGCCCACCCCCTGGTGTGGACATCAGCCCCTGGAGGAAGGCAACAAGGATTTTAGGTTAGCCTAGGTGTACCTGCCGGGAATGTGGGGTGCATGTGATGTTGTGACCTGTGACCCCTGGCTTGCCCAGGGCGTCACACTATCGGATTGCCCATTCTTCTAGACGACTCCCTACTTTACTGGCCCCTGCGGTATACAAGCTCAGCCCTCGGGCCCAGTCTCTCCCTGCTAGTCATGGCAAAGAAGTCACCTCCGCCTGTCCAGCCTTCCATAGCAGTATCCTCCCAGTGCTCTTCTAGAAGTCTGTAGTCTTCAAGGACCAAATCCCACAGTCAAGTATGTTGGTATGTTTTGGGTTTTTTCGCCCCTACAGCTGTGGACAGTGTCGCTGCATTATTACGCTGAACCATCGGGCTGGGGATCCTGTCAAAATATATGGTTCTGCCGCATACGGTTCCATAAGATCTATTGCCTTTTCTCATTTCAGGGACTTTGCCTGTGCATATCTGGAACTGACAAGAGTTCCCATCACTACTCTCCCAATACATTGAACGCATTCTCCCATTGGGAAGTCTCTTGGTTTTTTCTGGACAGTCACACTTGTTCCGCTACAGTGCTCAAGCGTCCATATGTCGTATCCCTCCAGGAGATAGGAAACAAAGAGTCGCCATAAATGCTACATTCTCTAAATGGGCTATAGTCAGCAGTGGGGACCGCAGGGATCTGTACTGGGAGCAGTGGGGACCGCAGGGATCTGTACTGGGAGCAGTGGGGGCCGCAGGGGTCTGTACTGGGAGCAGTGGGGACCGCAGGGATCTGTACTGGGAGCAGTGGGGACCGCAGGGATCTGTACTGGGAGCAGTGGGGACCGCAGGGATCTGTACTGGGAGCAGTGGGGACCGCAGGGATCTGTACTGGGAGCAGTGGGGGCCGCAGGGGTCTGTACTGGGAGCAGTGGGGACCGCAGGGATCTGTACTGGAAGCAGTGGGGTCCGCAGGGATCTGTACTGGGAGCAGTGGGGGCCGCAGGGATCTGTACTGGGAGCAGTGGGGAGCGCAGGGATCTGTACTGGGAGCAGTGGGGGCCGCAGGGATCTGTACTGGGAGCAGTGGGGACCTCAGGGATCTGTACTGGGAGCAGTGGGGACCGCAGGGATCTGTACTGGGGGCAGTGGGGACCGGAGGGATCTGTACTGGGAGCAGTGGGGAGCGCAGGGATCTGTACTGGGAGCAGTGGGGGCTGCAGGGATCTGTACTGGGAGCAGTGGGGGCCGCAGGGATCTGTACTGGGAGCAGTGGGGGCCGCAGGGATCTGTACTGGGAGCAGTGGGGAGCGCAGGGATCTGTACTGGGAGCAGTGGGGGCCGCAGGGATCTGTACTGGGAGCAGTGGGGAGCGCAGGGATCTGTACTGGGAGCAGTGGGGACCGCAGGGATCTGTACTGGGAGCAGTGGGGACCGCAGGGATCTGTACTGGGAGCAGTGGGGACCGCAGGGATCTGTACTGGGAGCAGTGGGGACCACAGGGATCTGTACTGGGAGCAGTGGGGACCGCAGGGATCTGTACTGGGAGCAGTGGGGGCCGCAGGGATCTGTACTGGGAGCAGTGGGAACCGCAGGGATCTGTACTGGGAGCAGTGGGAACCGCAGGGATCTGTACTGGGAGCAGTGGAGATTGCAGGGATCTGTACTGGGAGCAGTGGGGACCGCAGGGATCTGTACTGGGAGCAGTGGGGGCTCCAGGGATCTGTACTGGGAGCAGTGGGGACTGCAGGGATCTGTACTGGGAGCAGTGGGGACCGCAGGGATCTGTACTGGGAGCAGTGGGGGCTGCAGGGATCTGTACTGGGAGCAGTGGGGACCGCAGGGATCTGTACTGGGAGCAGTGGGGGCTGCAGGGATCTGTACTGGGAGCAGTGGGGGCTGCAGGGATCTGTACTGGGAGCAGTGGGGGCTGCAGGGATCTGTACTGGGAGCAGTGGGGGCTGCAGGGATCTGTACTGGGAGCAGTGGGGACCACAGGGATCTGTACTGGGAGCAGTGGGGACTGCAGGGATCTGTACTGGGAGCAGTGGGGAGCGCAGGGATCTGTACTGGGAGCAGTGGGGAGCGCAGGGATCTGTACTGGGAGCAGTGGGGTGCCGCAGGGATCTGTACTGGGAGCAGTGGGGGCTGCAGGGATCTGTACTGGGAGCAGTGGGGGCCACAGGGATCTGTACTGGGAGCAGTGGGGACCGCAGGGATCTGTACTGGGAGCAGTGGGGACCGCAGGGATCTGTACTGGGAGCAGTGGTCACCGCAGGGATCTGTACTGGGAGCAGTGGGGACCACAGGGATCTGTACTGAGAGCAGTGGGGAGCGCAGGGATCTGTACTGGGAGCAGTG
The DNA here is from genome assembly GCF_048569485.1 of Anomaloglossus baeobatrachus. Lineage (NCBI taxonomy): Eukaryota > Metazoa > Chordata > Amphibia > Anura > Aromobatidae > Anomaloglossus > Anomaloglossus baeobatrachus. Next base: position 1,510,419 of record NC_134355.1, on the reverse strand, counting down.
GTCACCGCAGGGATCTGTACTGGGAGCAGTGGTCACCGCAGGGATCTGTACTGGGAGCAGTGGTCACCGCAGGGATCTGTACTGGGAGCAGTGGGGACCACAGGGATCTGTACTGGGAGCAGTGGGGAGCGCAGGGATCTGTACTGGGAGCAGTGGTCACCGCAGGGATCTGTACTGGGAGCAGTGGGGGCCGCAGGGATCTGTACTGGGAGCAGTGGGGACGGCAGGGATCTGTACTGGGAGCAGTGGGGACCGCAGGGATCTGTACTGGGAGCAGTGGGGGCCGCAGGGATCTGTACTGGGAGCACTGGGGACCGCAGGGATCTGTACTGGGAGCAGTGGGGGCCGCAGGGATCTGTACTGGGAGCAGTGGGGACCGCAGGGGTCTGCACTGGGAGCAGTGGGGGCCGCAGGGATCTGTACTGGGAGCAGTGGGGGCTGCAGGGATCTGTACTGGGAGCAGTGGGGGCTGCAGGGATCTGTACTGGGAGCAGTGGGGACCGCAGGGATCTGTACTGGGAGCAGTGGGGGCCGCAGGGATCTGTACTGGGAGCAGTGGGGGCCGCAGGGATCTGTACTGGGAGCAGTGGGGACTGCAGGGATCTGTACTGGGAGCAGTGGGGACCGCAGGGATCTGTACTGGGAGCAGTGGGGACCGCAGAGATCTGTACTGGGAGCAGTGGGGAGCGCAGGGATCTGTACTGGGAGCAGTGGGGAGCGCAGGGATCTGTACTGGGAGCAGTGGGGACCGCAGGGATCTGTACTGGGAGCAGTGGGGACCACAGGGATCTGTACTGGGATCAGTGGGGCCCGCAGAGATCTGTACTGGGAGCAGTGGGGAGCGCAGGGATCTGTACTGGGAGCAGTGGGGACCGCAGGGATCTGTACTGGGAGCAGTGGGGACCGCAGAGATCTGTACTGGGAGCAGTGGGGACCGCAGGGATCTGTACTGGGAGCAGTGGGGACCGCAGGGATCTGTACTGGGAGCAGTGGAGGCCGCAGGGATCTGTACTGGGAGCAGTGGGGACCGCAGAGATCTGTACTGGGAGCAGTGGGGACCGCAGAGATCTGTACTGGGAGCAGTGGGGGCCACAGGGATCTGTACTGGGAGCAGTGGTCACCGCAGGGATCTGTACTGGGAGCAGTGGTCACCGCAGGGATCTGTACTGGGAGCAGTGGGGGCTGCAGGGATCTGTACTGGGAGCAGTGGGGACCGCAGGGATCTGTACTGGGAGCAGTGGGGACCGCAGAGATCTGTACTGGGAGCAGTGGGGGCCGCAGGGATCTGTACTGGGAGCAGTGGGGACTGCAGGGATCTGTACTGGGAGCAGTGGGGACTGCAGGGATCTGTACTGGGAGCAGTGGGGAGCGCAGGGATCTGTACTGGGAGCAGTGGGGACCGCAGAGATCTGTACTGGGAGCAGTGGGGACCGCAGGGATCTGTACTGGGAGCAGTGGGGACCGCAGAGATCTGTACTGGGAGCAGTGGGGACCGCAGGGATCTGTACTGGGAGCAGTGGGGGCCGCAGGGATCTGTACTGGGAGCAGTGGGGACCGCAGGGATCTGTACTGGGAGCAGTGGGGACCGCAGAGATCTGTACTGGGAGCAGTGGGGGCCGCAGGGATCTGTACTGGGAGCAGTGGGGACCGCAGAGATCTGTACTGGGAGCAGTGGGGGCCGCAGGGATCTGTACTGGGAGCAGTGGGGGCCGCAGGGATCTGTACTGGGAGCAGTGGGGGCCGCAGGGATCTGTACTGGGAGCAGTGGGGGCCGCAGGGATCTGTACTGGGAGCAGTGGGGACCGCAGGGATCTGTACTGGGAGCAGTGGGGATTGCAGGGATCTGTACTGGGAGCAGTGGGGGCTGCAGGGATCTGTACTGGGAGCAGTGGGGGCTGCAGGGATCTGTACTGGGAGCAGTGGGGGCTGCAGGGATCTGTACTGGGAGCAGTGGGGAGCGCAGGGATCTGTACTGGGAGCAGTGGGGAGCGCAGGGATCTGTACTGGGAGCAGTGGGAAGCGCAGGGATCTGTACTGGGAGCAGTGGGGTGCCGCAGGGATCTGTACTGGGAGCAGTGGGGGCTGCAGGGATCTGTACTGGGAGCAGTGGGGGCCGCAGGGATCTGTACTGGGAGCAGTGGGGCCTCAGGAATCTGTACTGGGAGCAGTGGGGGCCACAGGGATCTGTACTGGGAGCAGTGGGGACCGCAGGGATCTGTACTGGGAGCAGTGGGGACCGCAGGGATCTGTACTGGGAGCAGTGGTCACCGCAGGGATCTGTACTGGGAGCAGTGGGGACCACAGGGATCTGTACTGAGAGCAGTGGGGAGCGCAGGGATCTGTACTGGGAGCAGTGGTCACCGCAGGGATCTGTACTGGGAGCAGTGGGGGCCGCAGGGATCTGTACTGGGAGCAGTGGGGACGGCAGGGATCTGTACTGGGAGCAGTGGGGACCGCAGGGATCTGTACTGGGAGCAGTGGGGGCCGCAGGGATCTGTACTGGGAGCACTGGGGACCGCAGGGATCTGTACTGGGAGCAGTGGGGGCCGCAGGGATCTGTACTGGGAGCAGTGGGGACCGCAGGGGTCTGCACTGGGAGCAGTGGGGGCCGCAGGGATCTGTACTGGGAGCAGTGGGGGCCGCAGGGATCTGTACTGGGAGCAGTGGGGACCGCAGGGATCTGTACTGGGAGCAGTGGGGACCGCAGAGATCTGTACTGGGAGCAGTGGGGAGCGCAGGGATCTGAACTGGGAGCAGTGGGGAGCGCAGGGATCTGTACTGGGAGCAGTGGGGACCGCAGGGATCTGTACTGGGAGCAGTGGGGACCGCAGGGATCTGTACTGGGAGCAGTGGGGCCCGCAGAGATCTGTACTGGGAGCAGTGGGGAGCGCAGGGATCTGTACTGGGAGCAGTGGGGACCGCAGGGATCTGTACTGGGAGCAGTGGGGACCGCAGAGATCTGTACTGGGAGCAGTGGGGACCGCAGGGATCTGTACTGGGAGCAGTGGTCACCGCAGGGATCTGTACTGGGAGCAGTGGGGACCGCAGGGATCTGTACTGGGAGCAGTGGGGACCGCAGGGATCTGTACTGGGAGCAGTGGGGACCGCAGAGATCTGTACTGGGAGCAGTGGGGGCCGCAGGGATCTGTACTGGGAGCAGTGGGGGCTGCAGGGATCTGTACTGGGAGCAGTGGGGACTGCAGGAATCTGTACTGGGAGCAGTGGGGAGCGCAGGGATCTGTACTGGGAGCAGTGGGGACCGCAGAGATCTGTACTGGGAGCAGTGGGGACCGCAGGGATCTGTACTGGGAGCAGTGGGGACCGCAGAGATCTGTACTGGGAGCAGTGGGGACCGCAGGGATCTGTACTGGGAGCAGTGGGGGCCGCAGGGATCTGTACTGGGAGCAGTGGGGACCGCAGGGATCTGTACTGGGAGCAGTGGGGACCGCAGAGATCTGTACTGGGAGCAGTGGGGACCGCAGAGATCTGTACTGGGAGCAGTGGGGGCCGCAGGGATCTGTACTGGGAGCAGTGGGGACCGCAGAGATCTGTACTGGGAGCAGTGGGGGCCGCAGGGATCTGTACTGGGAGCAGTGGGGGCCGCAGGGATCTGTACTGGGAGCAGTGGGGGCCGCAGGGATCTGTACTGGGAGCAGTGGGGACCGCAGGGATCTGTACTGGGAGCAGTGGGGACCGCAGAGATCTGTACTGGGAGCAGTGGGGAGCGCAGGGATCTGAACTGGGAGCAGTGGGGAGCGCAAGGATCTGTACTGGGAGCAGTGGGGACCGCAGGGATCTGTACTGGGAGCAGTGGGGACCGCAGGGATCTGTACTGGGAGCAGTGGGGCCCGCAGAGATCTGTACTGGGAGCAGTGGGGAGCGCAGGGATCTGTACTGGGAGCAGTGGGGACCGCAGGGATCTGTACTGGGAGCAGTGGGGACCGCAGAGATCTGTACTGGGAGCAGTGGGGACCGCAGGGATCTGTACTGGGAGCAGTGGGGACCGCAGGGATCTGTACTGGGAGCAGTGGGGACCGCAGGGATCTGTACTGGGAGCAGTGGGGGCCGCAGGGATCTGTACTGGGAGCAGTGGGGACCGCAGAGATCTGTACTGGGAGCAGTGGGGACCGCAGAGATCTGTACTGGGAGCAGTGGGGGCCGCAGGGATCTGTACTGGGAGCAGTGGTCACCGCAGGGATCTGTACTGGGAGCAGTGGTCACCGCAGGGATCTGTACTGGGAGCAGTGGGGGCTGCAGGGATCTGTACTGGGAGCAGTGGGGACCGCAGAGATCTGTACTGGGAGCAGTGGGGAGCGCAGGGATCTGAACTGGGAGCAGTGGGGAGCGCAGGGATCTGTACTGGGAGCAGTGGGGGCTGCAGGGATCTGTACTGGGAGCAGTGGGGACTGCAGGAATCTGTACTGGGAGCAGTGGGGACCGCAGAGATCTGTACTGGGAGCAGTGGGGACCGCAGGGATCTGTACTGGGAGCAGTGGGGACCGCAGAGATCTGTACTGGGAGCAGTGGGGACCGCAGGGATCTGTACTGGGAGCAGTGGGGACCGCAGGGATCTGTACTGGGAGCAGTGGGGGCCGCAGGGATCTGTACTGGGAGCAGTGGGGACCGCAGGGATCTGTACTGGGAGCAGTGGGGACCGCAGAGATCTGTACTGGGAGCAGTGGGGGCCGCAGGGATCTGTACTGGGAGCAGTGGGGACCGCAGGGATCTGTACTGGGAGCAGTGGGGGCCGCAGGGATCTGTATTGGGAGCAGTGGGGGCCGCAGGGATCTGTACTGGGAGCAGTGGGGACTGCAGGGATCTGTACTGGGAGCAGCGGGGACCGCAGGGATCTGTACTGGGAGCAGTGGGGTGCCGCAGGGATCTGTACTGGGAGCAGTGGGGGCCGCAGGGATCTGCACTGGGAGCAGTGGGGGCCGCAGGGATCTGTACTGGGAGCAGTGGGGGCCGCAGGGATCTGTACTGGGAGCAGTGGGGGCCGCAGGGATCTGTACTGGGAGCAGTGGGGACCACAGGGATCTGTACTGGGAGGAGTGGGGACGGCAGGGATCTGTACTGGGAGCAGTGGGGACCGCAGGGATCTGTACTGGGAGCAGTGGGGTGCCGCAGGGATCTGTACTGGGAGCAGTGGGGGCCGCAGGGATCTGCACTGGGAGCAGTGGGGGCCGCAGGGATCTGTACTGGGAGCAGTGGGGGCCGCAGGGATCTGTACTGGGAGCAGTGGGGACTGCAGGGATCTGTACTGGGAGCAGCGGGGACCGCAGGGATCTGTACTGGGAGCAGTGGGGGCCGCAGGGATCTGTACTGGGAGCAGTGGGGACCGCAGGGATCTGTACTGGGAGCAGTGGGGGCCGCAGGGATCTGTGCTAGGACTGATTCTTTTTACTCTCTTTATTAATGACCTTGTGCATGGGATTGATAGTAAAGTGTCAGTCTTTGCTGATGACACCAAACTATGTAGGATATTAAATACTGACCTGGATACAATATTACAAAAAGATCTGGATAAGATGTCAGAATGGGCAGACACTGGACACAGGAGATGTAATGGTGATAAATGTAAAGTAATGCACCTAGGACGGAGTAATCCTATAGCTGCGTATACATTAAATGGAAGAAAACTCGGGACTACAGAACAGGAGAAGGACTTGGGTATTCTTATTACAAATAAGCTGAGCAGCAGCATCAATGTCAGGCAGCAGCTGCAAAAGCAAACAAGATTCTAGGGTGTATAAAAAGAGAGATTAGATCCCGTGATCCCAACGTATTGTTACCCCTCTATAGATCACTTGTAAGGCCACATCTGGAAAATGGGATCCAGTTTTGGGCTCCACATTTTAAAGAGGACTTTCAGAAGTTAGAGTCAGTTCAAAGGTGACAACTAGATTATTACAAGGAATGGAGGCCGCCCGTATGATGAGTAATGGAGGCCGCCCGTCTGATGAGTAATTGAGGCCCCCCGTATGATGAGTAATGGAGGCCGCCTGTCTGAGTAATGGAGACCGCCCTTATGATGAGTAATGAAGGGCGCCCGTTTTTTGAGTAATGGAGGCCGCCCGTCTGATGAGTAATGGAGGCCCCCCGTATGATGATTTATGGAGGCCGCCCGTATGATGAGGAATGGAGGCCGCCCGTATGATGAGTAATTGAGGCCGCCCATATGATGAGTAATTGAGGCCCCCCGTATGATGAGTAATGGAGGCCGCCCGTATGATGAGTAATGGAGGCCGCCCGTATGATGAGTAATGGAGGCCGCCCGTATGATGAGTAATGGAGGCCGCCCGTATGATGAGTAATGGAGGCCGCCCGTATGATGAGTAATGGAGGCCGCCCGAATGATGAGTAATGGAGGCCACCCGTATGATGAGTAATGGAGGCCACCCGTATGCTGAGTAATGGAGGCCGCCCGTATGATGAGTAATGGAGGCCGCCCGTATGATGAGTAATGGAGGCCGCCCGTATGATGAGTAATGGAGGCCGCCCGTATGATGAGTAATGGAGGCCGCCCGTATGATGAGTAATGGAGGCCGCCCGTATGATGCGGAATGGAGGCCGCCCGTATGATGAGTAATGGAGGCCGCCCGTATGATGAGTAATGGAGGCCGCCCGTATGATGAGTAATGGAGGTTGCCCGTATGATGAGTAATGGAGGCCGCCCGTATGATGAGGAATGGAGGCCGCCCGTATGATGAGGAATGGAGGCCGCCCGTATGATGAGTAATGGAGGCCGCCCGTATGATGAGTAATGGAGGCCGCCCGTATGATGAGGAATGGAGGCCGCCCGTATGATGAGTAATGGAGGCCGCCCGTATGATGAGTAATGGAGGCCGCCCGTATGATGAGTAATGGAGGCCGCCCGTATGATGAGTAATGGAGGCCGCCCGTATGATGAGTAATGGAGGCCGCCCGTATGATGAGTAATGGAGGCCGCCCGTATGATGAGTAATGGAGGCCGCCCGTATGATGAGTAATGGAGGTTGCCCGTATGATGAGTAATGGAGGCCGCCCGTATGATGAGGAATGGAGGCCGCCCGTATGATGAGTAATGGAGGCCGCCCGTATGATGAGTAATGGAGGCCGCCCGTATGATGAGTAATGGAGGCCGCCCGTATGATGAGGAATGGAGGCCGCCCGTATGATGAGTAATGGAGGCCGCCCGTATGATGAGTAATGGAGGCCGCCCGTATGATGGGTAATGGAGGCCGCCCGTATGAGGAGGAATGGAGGCCGCCCGTATGATGGGTAATGGAGGCCGCCCGTATGATGAGAGGTTGAAAAAGTTAGATATGTTTAGCTTAGAAAAAAGACGTCTCAGAGGAGATCTCATTTATATGTATAAATACATGTGTGGTCAATATAAAGGACAGCGCAGGACTTATTCCTTCCAAAGACAGTGCTAAGGACCAGGGGCAGTCACTGCGGGGGAAGAAAATACTAAGGACCAGGGGGCACTCACTGCGGGGGAAGAAAATACTAAGGACCAGGGGCAGTCACTGCGGGGGAAGACAATACTAAGGACCAGGGGCAGTCACTGCGGGGGAAGACAATACTAAGGACCAGGGGCAGTCACTGCGGGGGAAGACAATACTAAGGACCAGGGGCAGTCACTGCGGGGGAAGACAATACTAAGGACCAGGGGCAGTCACTGCGGGGGGAAGACAATACTAAGGACCAGGGGCAGTCACTGCGGGGGGAAGACAATACTAAGGACCAGGGGCAGTCACTGCGGGGGAAGACAATACTAAGGACCAGGGGCACTCACTGCGGGGGAAGACAATACTGAGGACCAGGGGCACTCACTGCGGGGGAAGACAATACTAAGGACCAGGGGCACTCACTGCGGGGGGAAGAAAATACTAAGGACCAGGGGCAGTCACTGCGGGGGAAGACAATACTAAGGACCAGGGGCAGTCACTGCGGGGGAAGAAAATACTAAGGACCAGGGGCACTCACTGCGGGGGGAAGAAAATACTAAGGACCAGGGGGCACTCACTGCGGGGGAAGAAAATACTAAGGACCAGGGGGCACTCACTGCGGGGGAAGAAAATACTAAGGACCAGGGGCACTCACTGCGGGGGAAGACAATACTAAGGACCAGGGGCAGTCACTGCGGGGGGAAGACAATACTAAGGACCAGGGGCAGTCACTGCGGGGGGAAGACAATACTAAGGACCAGGGGCAGTCACTGCGGGGGAAGACAATACTAAGGACCAGGGGCAGTCACTGCGGGGGAAGACAATACTGAGGACCAGGGGCACTCACTGCGGGGGAAGACAATACTAAGGACCAGGGGCACTCACTGCGGGGGGAAGAAAATACTAAGGACCAGGGGCAGTCACTGCGGGGGAAGACAATACTAAGGACCAGGGGCAGTCACTGCGGGGGAAGAAAATACTAAGGACCAGGGGCACTCACTGCGGGGGGAAGAAAATACTAAGGACCAGGGGGCACTCACTGCGGGGGAAGAAAATACTAAGGACCAGGGGGCACTCACTGCGGGGGAAGAAAATACTAAGGACCAGGGGCACTCACTGCGGGGGAAGAAAATACTAAGGACCAGGGGCACTCACTGCGGGGGGAAGACAATACTAAGGACCAGGGGCAGTCACTGCGGGGGAAGACAATACTAAGGACCAGGGGCAGTCACTGCGGGGGAAGAAAATACTAAGGACCAGGGGCAGTCACTGCGGGGGGAAGACAATACTAAGGACCAGGGGCAGTCACTGCGGGGGAATAAAATACTAAGGACCAGGGGCACTCACTGCGGGGGAAGAAAATACTAAGGACCAGGGGCAGTCACTGCGGGGGGAAGAAAATACTAAGGACCAGGGGCACTCACTGCGGGGGAAGAAAAGCTATTCCTGCAGCTGAATAGGAAAGGGTTCTTTCCAGTTAGAGCAGTCAGACTGTGGAATGCCACCACAAGAGGTAGTAATGGCAGATACTATAACAGCTTTATATCAGGGCGGAGGATTCCTCAGTACAAAACATTGTCAGTTATAAGTGACTAAAGCGGGCTTTACACGCTGCGATATCGGTCCCGATATCGCTAGTGTGGGTACCCGCCCCCATCTGTTGTGCGACACGGGCAAATTGCTGCCCGTGCCGCACAATATCGCCCAGAGCCGTAACACATACCTGCCCGGCAACGTCGCTGTGACCGGCGAACCGCCTCCTTTCTAAGGGGGCGGTCCGTGCGGCGTCACAGCGACGTCACTGAGCGGCCGCCCAATAGCAGCGGAGGGGCGGAGCTGAGCGGGACGTAACATCCCGCCCACCTCCTTCCTTCCGCATTGTGGCCGGGAGGCAGGTAAGGAGAGGTTCCTTGTTCCTGCGGTGTCACACGGAGCGATGTGTGCTGCCGCAGGAATGAGGAACAACCTCGTTACTGCTGCAGCAACGATTTTTGAGAATGGACCCCCATTTCACCGATGAGCGATTTTGCACGTTTTTGCAACGATGCAAAATCGCTCATCGGTGTCACACGCAACGGCATCGCTAAAGCGACCGGATGTATGTCACAAATTCCGTGACCCCCAACGAGTTCGCATTAGCGATGTCGCAGCGTGTAAAGCCCCCTTTAGTGATGAAATGTAGAATAGGTGGAGGAAGGTTGCACTAGATGGACCTAGGTCTTACTATGTAACTATGCCTCTCAGGATGGAGTCTTGGTTATTGGGATTAAATTTCCCAGGTAACCCACGGCCGTTGCTACCTACACTGTTTGGGACATACCTCAGTTCCCCTATTGCTGAAATCGACAGGAAACCTTGTATCTTTTGGTCGGTTCCAGTGGCCCGATGAGGTTCATGTCAGTGACATAGCCAGCATAGGCTACGCAAGGCTCTTTCTCCCCTTACTCTGATGTCACAGACCTTTAGGCTCTCCTCTTTAGTCTCCTGTGAGGCTCTCCTCTTTAGTCTCCTGTGAGGCTCTCCTCTTTAGTCTCCTGTGAGGCTCTCCTCTTTAGTCTCCTGTGAGGCTCTCCTCTTTAGTCTCCTGTGAGGCTCTCCTCTTTAGTCTCCTGTGAGGCTCTCCTCTTTAGTCTCCTGTGAGGCTCTCCTCTTTAGTCTCCTGTGAGGCTCTCCTCTTTAGTCTCCTGTGAGGCTCTCCTCTTTAGTCTCCTGTGAGACTCTTCTAGAGCAACCTTTCCTCTCGGGTTCGATCTAAACAGTTGAAGGCAGTCTCCTTATGACCTAGGGTTCAGTGGCCTGGAATATGTCTCTGGTCACAGGTGCAGGAGTTCTTCCCTTCTAGTTTTTCATCTCTCTGTTTCTTGATGTTTGCTCAGGGAACCCAAACCTACCCAGCTGTAGTACTTGCTCCAGCACACAGATTTTGTCATTTCTTTTTATTTTAGCATCACAGATCGGGATGGTAAGCCTCCCCTTCCTCATCTAGAACTCAGCTAGCCACCCTCGCATCTCACTGTTATCGAGACAGAAGATGAACGCCTAACTGAGCTCCCTAACCAAGACTTGTCTTCTGAAAGTGCCCTACTTCTAGTGTGTCTACAACTGGGGTATATTTTACAAGGCTCCTCTGCGGGTATCCAACTCCTGCCATATCCAGAAGCTTCAATGTCATCATTCGCCCTTCCTTCATTTTCCTGTAGAGGGCAGTCCTCTTCCAACCGGTCTCCTTGACATACTGAGTCAGGTCAAGGTTCAGGCTACAATCTCCTTAAGATTGTCGGGAACAATCTTCTTAGATTTTCTTCATGTTCCGGAGAGTCATCTCTTTGGACACATATTCGGCAAGAGATAGAACGCTTTCGCTAGCACTCCGGCTCTCTTTTCCTATGTTTTGAGCCTCCTCGAATATTGCGGTCAGAAGTCCATTGCCAGCTAGCTGCCACCCGGTTACCTGCAATCTCGCTTCCAGGTTCTACTACAGACCCATCTTCTTATCTTTCCCTTGGCAGCTCAGATCGAGGGTGAAGGGTTTCTTCCTTTTACGTTTGTCAGTGGCAGGTTCCCACCATTTCCCATGTCCCCCAACGAAGGAATAGAGAAAACATTTTTTGTACTCACCGTAAAATCTCTTTTTGGAGCCTTCATTGGGGGACACCGCACCCCCCTTTATCTAAATGTCTTCTGTTGGGGCCAGTCTGTATTGTATTTCACGTTGCTTCTCTGGTGCTTTCACACTACCTGTCCAGCTTGTCTCCGGTCGGTGGCTGTATGCTACGTAGGAGGCGCTAACGTGTCTATTGCAGTGGCAGCTGAATACACCCATGGTCTCCTGTGTCCGCAAATGAAGGCTCCGAGAAAGATTTATGGTGAATACAAAAAAATTAAATCTTTCCCAGCTGCAGAAATCTGTGCATCAATCAGACATGTCCCCAAAGATACAGATATTGCCAGCTGCGAGGCCGGGTCCCTCCATATCACCCCAGCCAGGATCGTTATCACCAGCGGCATCAATGTTGTCAGGTTACATCTGCCGCGCACAGCAGCAGGCTCGTCACATGGTGTGCAGGACCGAGGATCTGAGAATGGAAACTGCCGGACACCATAGAAACAACTGTGATCAGGGTCTTACCTCCTCTGCCTATACGTCAGCATCGCCTCCGAGATGTAGAGCTGATGGGACACAGACGCCCCTGAAATGTACTGAGCCACTCTGCCCGCCACATCCAGCCGCTCTGCAAGACAGAAAAAAGACCGTCATCCTCATACCCATCATCGTCCTCATACCCATCATCGTCCTCATACCCATCATCGTCCTCATACCCATCAACGTCCTCATACCCACCATCGTCCTCATACCCACCATCGTCCTCATACCCACCATCGTCCTCATACCCACCATCGTCCTCCTACCCATCATCGTCCTCATAACCATCATCGTCCTCATACCCATCATCGTCCTCATACCCACCATCGTCCTCATATCCATCATCATCCTCCTACCCATCATCGTCCTCCTACCCATCATCGTCCTCATAACCATCATCGTCCTCATACCCATCATCGTCCTCATACCCACCATCGTCCTCATACCCACCATCGTCCTCATACCCACCATCGTCCTCATACCCATCATCCTCCTCACACCCATCATCGTCCTCCTACCCATCATCGTCCTCCTACCCATCATCGTCCTCATACCCATCATCGTCCTCATACCCATCATCGTCCTCATACCCATCATCGTCCTCCTACCCATCATCGTCCTCATAACCATCATCGTCCTCATACCCATCATCGTCCTCATACCCACCATCGTCCTCATACCCACCATCGTCCTCCTACCCACCATCGTCCTCCTACCCATCATCGTCCTCATACCCATCATCGTCCTCATACCCATCATCGTCCTCATAACCATCATCGTCCTCATACCCATCATCGTCCTCATACCCATCATCGTCCTCATACCCACCATCGTCCTCATACCCACCATCGTCCTCATACCCACCATCGTCCTCCTACCCATCATCGTCCTCCTAACCATCATCGTCCTCATACCCATCATCGTCCTCATACCCACCATCGTCCTCATACCCATCATCATCCTCCTACCCATCATCGTCCTCCTACCCATCATCGTCCTCCTACCCATCATCGTCCTCATACCCATCATCGTCCTCCTACGCATCATCGTCCTCCTACCCATCACCGTCCTCATACCCATCATCGTCCTCATACCCATCATCGTCCTCCTACCCATCATCGTCCTCATACCCATCACCGTCCTCATACCCATCATCGTCCTCATACCCATCATCGTCCTAATTAAACCATAAAGAAACAACCCTTAAAATTCAAAAACTTTATATCATAAACCATAGAAAAAGTGCAGGGGAGTGAGCTGACGTTGCGCTCCCCTGAGAGACATGGCCGCTGGGAACGGAAATGACGTATCGCAACTCAGCGCAGTGATACCGGAAGTGACTAAATATCTATGTGGCATGCTATGACTGGTTAAGAGGGACATGGTATTTCCCCTGTGATGCGGGCCGAAGAGGTTTGTGGGACCGGAAATGACGCGTCTATCTGGAGAACATATCGGCTTACTATACAAAGTAAATGGGAGCTGAGATGACGCGTCAGTGAGGACATAGGTGAGCTTATAGACTAAGGGAGGAGGGAGGGTCGATCTGAACTCTCCCTATCAGAGAAACCGGAAATGAGGTAAGATGACGTACAAGAATGGGGGCCTTTTTAAACCCCCTGAGATTCCATATGGAACAGGCGTCACCATCTACCGCATTGTCAACAGGTGCTCTGCACAATGGATTATTCTGAGTACTAGTTCTTTAAGATGTATATTGGAGCCCAGGGAGAAAAAGACAAAGGAGACCTATACATATATATTTGTTGCAGTTTTGGGAAGGTGCCTGATTGGAGGTCAGAATGAAATATTGATGATATGAACACCATGTGAGTAATGACTTGTGGAGATGGTGATATACAACTAGGTGGGAATGTTTGACCAGTTGACTAATAGAGACTTCTGGTTGTTTCAGCCTGTTTTCCATATGATCTACCTTATTGAAGGTTGGTATGAAATATTGATATGAACATCCTGTTGCCTGTATAATTTAACTTTGGACAAGCCCCTGATGAACCTCCGATTTAATAAAGTTCCAGGAGGAGAAACGCGTCGGGCAGAGAGCCATAATATTTGGTGATCTTGTTTTTGGGACAGAGAGCCACAGCATACGGCGGAGTGTTTGGCTATTAGGCCGCTTCATATGATCATTTCTGTGAATGGGCAGAAGAGCCAAAGAATATGGCGGAGTAGTGGCTATGAGGCCACCCTACCGATTTGAGTATTTGTAAATCCACTGCATAGTAAAAATAGACTGTACCCTGGAAAAAAACTTATCAATAGATTAATACAATATCATACCTGAACTCCTGAGATAATGGAGGAGATGCAGGTCATGTTCTGAGGGAGAATCATTTCTATTTGTGATACCCTCCTAATAGTACTCTGATATGCATGTGAATCATAGGGTCTGTAAGGGCCAGTCTACGGTGGAGTGGGGGCGCCACAACGCAAATTATTAGGGTGCCAACCCCCACAGCCAGGAAGGGGAAGATTAGGGAATTTACCCAGAGTCCCCTCTGTGAATATAAATCTATGCATGTGTTTTAATGTGCACTTTTTCTATGGTTTATGAAATAAAGTTTTTGAATTTTAAGGGTTGTTTCTTTATGGTTTAATTGGCTGATATATACCCTTATAACAATTTTTTTTTTGGAGGTTTTGACCCATCATCATCCTCATACCCATCATCAAACTCATACCCATCATCCTCCTCACACCCATCATCCTCCTTACACCCATCATCCTCCTCACACCCATCCTCCTCACACCCATCATCCTCACACCCATCATCCTCCTCACACCCATCATCCTCCTCACACCCATCATCGTCCTCCTACCCATCATCGTCCTCACACCCATCATCGTCCTCACACCCATCATCGTCCTCACACCCATCATCGTCCTCACACCCATCATCGTCCTCATACCCATCATCATCCTCACACCCATCATCGTCCTCATACCCATCATCGTCCTCACACCCACCATTATCCTCATACCCATCATCATCCTCATACCCATCATCGTCCTCATACCCATCATCGTCCTCATACCCATCATCGTCCTCATACCCATCATCGTCCTCCTACCCATCATCGTCCTCATACCCATCATCGTCCTCATACCCATCATCCTCCTACCCATCATCATCCTCCTACCCATCATCCTCCTCACACCCATCATCGTCCTCACACCCATCATCGTCCTCACACCCATCATCGTCCTCATACCCATCATCGTCCTCATACCCATCATCGTCCTCATACCCATCATCGTCCTCACACCCATCATCATCCTCATACCCATCATCGTCCTCACACCCACCATTATCCTCATACCCATCATCATCCTCATACCAATCATCGTCCTCATACCTATCATCATCCTCATACCCATCATCGTCCTCATACCTATCATCGTCCTCATACCCATCATCATCCTCATACCCATCATCGTCCTACCCATCATCATCCTCCTACCCATCATCATCCTCCTACCCATCATCATCCTCCTACCCATCATCATCCTCATACCCATCATCATCCTCATACCCATCATCATCCTCATACCCATCATCATCCTCCTACCCATCATCATCCTCCTACCCATCATCGTCCTCCTACCCATCATCGTCCTCCTACCCATCATCATCCTCCTACCCATCATCATCCTCATACCCATCATCATCCTCATACCTATCATCGTCCTCATACCCATCATCGTCCTCATACCCATCATCCTCCTACCCATCATCATCCTCCTACCCATCATCATCCTCCTACCCATCATCATCCTCCTACCCATCATCATCCTCCTACCCATCATCATCCTCATACCCATCATCATCCTCATACCCATCATCATCCTCATACCCATCATCATCCTCCTACCCATCATCATCCTCCTACCCATCATCCTCCTACCCATCATCATCCTCCTACCCATCATCATCCTCCTACCCATCATCATCCTCATACCCATCATCATCCTCATACCCATCATCATCCTCATACCCATCATCAAACTCACACCCATCATCGTCCTCACACGCATCATCGTCCTCACACCCATCATCGTCCTCACACCCATCATCGTCCTCACACCCATCATCGTCCTCACACCCATCATCCTCCTCATACCCACCATCATCCTCCTACCCATCATCATCCTCCTACCCATCATCATCCTCCTCACACCCATCATCATCCTCCTCACACCCATCATCCTCCTCACACCCATCATCCTCCTCACACCCATCATCCTCCTCACACCCATCATCCTCCTCACACCCACCATCGTCCTCACACCCATCATCGTCCTCATACCCATCATCGTACTCATACCCATCATCGTCCTCATACCCATCTGTAACAGTGTGTCCCTCCCCCACCTGTGCTCATGTTTTAATAGTCTGTCTCTCCTTGGTTGTAACATTATATCCCCCCAGCCTGTATCATATTGCAATCAGGCTTCAGCAGTAACTATTAGTACTATGTACAATGTACATTTGTACATTATGTTGTTTGTATAACAATTAATTCGTTTTTTATTTCTGTATATTTGTGTCATAGACTTTCTCTGACGAAGGCCTGTATGTGAAGGCCGAAACGTTAGAAATATTATTTTTGGATACTTTCTCATCAATAAACAAGCAAACTGAAATTCAAGCACTCTTTTGCCTCAGACTCTTACCTTTTCTTCTGTGTGCCCGAGTTATTTGTTTTTGCTATACTGTGATTTTTCCTCGGAGGCACCTAATTTTAAGTGAGCCAGACTTTACCTTACATTGATTCAGCAGTAACTATTGTCCTTGATTTGGTGGGGATTGCATATATATTGTTCTCCTCTGCTGGGGGATTGTTTGTTCTTCTCAGTTTGGAACTTCTCCAACCACAACTTGGTAAACAGAACAGAGCCAGGAGTCTAAAGTCCATTCATGAATCAGATGTCTAGAAGGAGGTGTGCCCACCTAAGGGGCTGATCCCAAGAGAGAAGAACAATGAGACCCATGTTAGGTTAGTTGGATATCGGCTGGAGAAGGATGAGGACCTATGGCTGAGGCTGGATCATAGAGAATGTGTATGGACTGTTGCAGACTGGAGATCAGTGGCCACGTGGGATTGTGTTTTATTGTTCCCCCTGTTGGACTCAAGGAACTCTTATAAGGACCATTGCCCTATTTTCCCTGGCATCGGAATACCAGGCGGTGCCCCTGGATCTTTTTCCTTTGTGTGGACTCTAAAGAACCATTTTATTATTGGATGTTTTATGCTCCCTGTCTCATTAAATCTTCTTGGATTGTTCATTGGTCTGGTGTCCCTTACTGCTCTGTCGCATACCCCGTCACAAACTGGTGGCAGCGGCGGGACCAGAGCAGAAAGAATGGAGGACAACGGCCCATTAACATCTGGAATCAGAACCTCAGAGTACAAGAACTGGACTGTGGTGAGCCTACAAACAATGGCCCGTGAATTAGGAGTCGGTTACAAAGGACTCTCTAAGGAGCAACTAATTGAGGCATTGGAAAACGCTTGCCTGCAAGATGGCACCGAGGAACAATTTCCACAGCAAAGGGAAGAAAGACGGGAGCTGGAGGTAAATACCCCAAAAAGTCAATGGATTGTGTGGTATGAGGAGGAGATGGCACTGCTTGGAGATGAGGCCACCATAGAAGATAAGAGGGAGGCTATTCGCGGAGCTAAGGAGAGGGCATTGCTGGAGAGGAGATTTGCTGTGGAAGCAGCTAGAGGCTCCAGACAAACTTTAACCACAGCACCAACTATGAGGGAATTCTCCAGAGTGTCCCGCAAGGACTTTAAGCCATTTAATGAAGCTGCAGGTGACATTGAGGGCTTCTTCCAGGACTTTGAGCATCAGTGCCGATTAATGGAAGTCCCAGAAAGAGAGCGAGTCAGACACCTGGTGGGCCTCTTGGAGGGTGGAGCTGCTGATGCCTATAGAGCTATGGACCCTCAGTGGAATTGTGAGTATGGGGAGATAAAACAGACTATTCTAGAACATTATGCCGTGACCCCAGATACTTATAGGACTCAGTTCCGTACGTTAGCCTGTGATGGGGAAGTGTGTTTCAAAATGTATGCCCACAGACTGAAACAAGTATGCCATCGCTGGCTGGAGGGAGAGGGGGCCTTAACTTGGCAGACCTTCCTCCAGGTCATCCTAAAAGAACAGTTTTATGCCAAGTGCTCTACTGAGATCCAGGAATGGGTGCGTGAGAGGAGACCAGAGACAGTGGAGGAAGCTGCAGCTCTAGCTGATGAGGTGCTCACTATCAAGCCTCAGTGGAAGAAGCTGCTAGCAGAGGGAGCAAAAATGACCAGCACCTCAACTCCAGAGGTTCCTTGTCCTTCAGTGCCCAATGTTCCTCAACCTCCTAGATCACCACCTCATGTGGATACCCGTGTGTATGTGCCTCCAGTTGTTTCGACCACATTTTCTGGAATGCGACGAGGAGAGAAAGTAGAAGAGCGAAGATGTTATAGCTGTGGGCATCCCGGGCATCTGCGGGCCACATGCCCATCTATCCCGTGGAGTCATCCTCCAAATCGACAACCACCTCCAGCACCTGCACCTCAGTATCAGTCACCAAGGTCTCCTACCTACTTCTCCAGAAGGCAAACTGGAAGGAGTGAGACGCAGCGCAGATGTTATGGTTGTGGGCATCCTGGGCATCTGCAAGCTCACTGTCCAGGTGTTCAAAGGCAGAACAGCTGCAGACCACCTTTGCCTGTCCATTATCTACAGACACCCTCAGCAGGAGAAGAGCTGGATTCAGGGCCTGATGATTTGCCAAGTGACTCTGATATGTTGACTTCCCTACCAGGAGTCTATGGGGTGCGAGCCACAGCCGCCCGTTCTTCTGATCTTCAGCATAAACATCTACAGGAGGTCGTGCTGGATGGCCAAAAAGTTGTTGGCTTTCGTGACACTGGGGCTTTTCTCACCATAGCGGATCCCCGAGTAATTCAACCAGAAGCAATGCAAAAGGGACCAGGAATTGCCATTGAATTGGCTGGAGGTACTCAAAGATACATTCCAAGAGCGAGTGTAACCCTGGATTATGGCTTTGGGGCAAAACAATGCATCATCGGTGTGATGAGCGTCCTTCCTGCAGACATTCTCCTAGGCAATGATGTGGGAGATATACAATGCCGATTTGTGGATGCAGGAAGCAGCGTTCAAGGAAAGGAGGATACAAACTGGAGCCGAACATTCAACCCTACATCTTCACTATACACTAAAGAACCTGGAGCCAACACCCAAAATGCAGACGGATTGTCCAGGCAAGAGGAGTCCTGAGTCAGGTCCACCATGTTTACGTGTACTTGACAAGCGACCTGTTGAGGTCACTAGTCCGTACACAAATTGAGAGGGGAAGGGATTGTAACAGTGTGTCCCTCCCCCGCCTGTGCTCATGTTTTAATAGTCTGTCTCTCCTTGGTTGTAACATTATATCCCCCCAGCCTGTATCATATTGCAATCAGGCTTCAGCAGTAACTATTGTCCTTGATTTGGTGGGGTTTGCATATATATTGTTCTCCTCTGCTGGGGGATTGTTTGTTCTTCTCAGTTTGGAACTTCTCCAACCACAACTTGGTAAACAGAACAGAGCCAGGAGTCTAAAGTCCATTCATGAATTAGATGTCTAGAAGGAGGTGTGCCCACCTAAGGGGCTGATCCCAAGAGAGAAGAACAATGAGACCCATGTTAGGTTAGTTGGATATCGGCTGGAGAAGGATGAGGACCTATGGCTGAGGCTGGATCATAGAGAATGTGTATGGACTGTTGCAGACTGGAGATCAGTGGCCACGTGGGATTGTGTTTTATTGTTCCCCCTGTTGGACTCAAGGAACTCTTATAAGGACCATTGCCCTATTTTCCCTGGCATCGGAATACCAGGCGTTGCCCCTGGATCTTTTTCCTTTGTGTGGACTCTAAAGAACCATTTTATTATTGGATGTTTTATGCTCCCTGTCTCATTAAATCTTCTTGGATTGTTCAATGGTCTGGTGTCCCTTACTGCTCTGTCGCATACCCCGTCACACCATCATCGTCCTCCTACCCATCATCGTCCTCCTACCCATCATCGTCCTCCTACCCATCATCGTCCTCCTACCCATCATCGTCCTCCTACCCATCATCGTCCTCATACCCATCATCGTCCTCATACCCATCATCGTCCTCCTACCCATCATCGTCCTCATACCCATCATCGTCCTCCTACCCATCATCGTCCTCCTACCCATCATCGTCCTCCTACCCATCATCGTCCTCCTACCCATCATCGTCCTCCTACCCATCATCGTCCTCCTACCCATCATCTTCCTCCTACCCATCATCATCCTCCTACCCATCTTCATCCTCATACCCATCATCATCCTCACACCCATCATCGTCCTCATACCCATCATCCTCCTCACACCCATCATCGTCCTTACACCCATCATCCTCCTCACACCCATCATCCTCCTCACACCCATTATCCTCATCAGGTCACGGGTGTGTCACGCTTGACAGACAGTCCTGTGGAGTCCGGCTGTAGAAGGTCGCAGCGTTTGGCTCCACAAGCTGCTCCCTGACATTCTCTTCTTTTCTGCTTAGGGTTACTCCCTTTCCCTTTAGGACCCTGCAGATTTCCTCACCTTTCAGCTGTTGATCATCAGCACTTCCCTTGGTGTTGTTAAATACTCTCATTTCCCCTTGGTGTTTGCTGCTGATAGACTTATATTCCTATACAGGCTTTGTATGCAAGCAGTCGGCTTGTATCCATCGGAAGAAACGTTGTTCATTGCTGTACCTCTACCCAAGTCTTCCTGGAGATACGTTGTTCATGTGCTTCCCCTGTGTGTGCTCCCTGTGTCTTCTTTAGAACTTGGTGGGGTTGGCTAACTGCTCATCTCATCCGCTCCCTACCTAGGGCCCAGTTCTAGGGTCAGGCAGGGTCAAGTATGCTCAGCGCATAGGAGGTAAAAACCTATCTACTGTGGTCACGGGAGCCAGAGGAAGATTTGGTCAGGGGTCACCATCTCCCCCTTCCCTAAACACAGGGTTTCCCTTTCCATTTGCCATACGAGTGCTACTTCCTCATACCTAGCGCGACTCATCGCCATACCCATCATCATCTTAGTCTTCATCATCATACTCATTGTCATTCTCCCTATCCTCAGGTCTGCCCATTATCCCCATGAGACACGATAGCTGATGGAGACCCACTGGGAGAGTCAGGATCCATCCCGTATGAACAGTGTCTTGAAAAACTATTCATACCCCGTGAACTTATACATATTTTACACCCACAAACTTATATATTATTGGGAATTTATATGACACCAACACAGAGTACAAGTATATGTAAAGTGTAAAGGAAATGATTCCTGGTTTTCTACATGTTTAAAATATAAATCTGAAAATTGTGACCTGCATAAGAGGTTTATCTGAGAAAAGAAGGGATCAAACAGCATGATGAAAACCAAGGAGCACACCAGAAAGGTCAGGGATAAAACAGCATCATGATAACCAAGGAACACACCAGACAGTACAGGAGTACAGGAATAAAACAGCATCATGAAAACCAAGGAGCACACCAGACAGGTCAGGGATAAAAAAGAGAGGAGGAAAGCAGGGTTAGATGGATGAGTGAAGGAAATGAGGGACCGCACGCCGTACCGCTGTGCAGGAATCTTTAGTTTATTAGACGGTGCAGGGTAAAAAGCAGGAGACGAGCTGTGAGCTGGCTCCCAGGTAGAGGACGACAGCTGTCTCGACTCCTGGACGAGCTCCCCTGAGCAGCACCCAGAGACTTGGTTTCCTCCTGTGTCAGAGTCTCCTGTGCGGTCGCATCACTACCAACACTGCCTGAGTGAGTACGCTGTCCTCCCCTGCTCCCAACCTACACCACACTCCCCTACACCTCCATCCTCCAGAGTCCCAGGGCCTCCCCTACCCGTGGAGGGAACGTAATCTGGCTGCCCCACTCAATCTCCCCCGGGTACTCCCATCGGCAGCGGCAGTACTCCCCTGTACATACAGTGCCTACAAGTAGTATTCAACCCCCTGCAGATTTAGCAGGTTTGATAAGATGCAAATAAGTTAGAGCAAACTTCAAACAAGAGCAGGATTTATTAACAGATGCATAAATCTTACAAACCAACAAGTTTTGTTGCTCAGTTAAATTTTAATAAATTTTCAACATAAAAGTGTGGGTCAATTATTATTCAACCCCTAGGTTTAATATTTTGTGGAATAACCCTTGTTTGCAATTACAGCTAATAATCGTCTTTTATAAGACCTGATCAGGCCGGCACAGGTCTCTGGAGTTATCTTGGCCCACTCCTCCATGCAGATCTTCTCCAAGTTATCTAGGTTCTTTGGGTGTCTCATGTGGACTTTAATCTTGAGCTCCTTCCACAAGTTTTCAATTGGGTTAAGGTCAGGAGACTGACTAGGCCACTGCAACACCTTGATTTTTTCCCTCTTGAACTAGGTTTTGGTTTTCTTGGCTGTGTGCTTTGGGTCGTTGTCTTGTTGGAAGATGAAATGACGACCCATCTTAAGATCCTTGATGGAGGAGCGGAGGTTCTTGGCCAAAATCTCCAGGTAGGCCGTGCTATCCATCTTCCCATGGATGCGGACCAGATGGCCAGGCCCCTTGGCTGAGAAACAGCCCCACAGCATGATGCTGCCACCACCATGCTTGACTGTAGGGATGGTATTCTTGGGGTCGTATGCAGTGCCATCCAGTCTCCAAACGTCACGTGTGTGGTTGGCACCAAAGATCTCGATCTTGGTCTCATCAGACCAGAGAACCTTGAACCAGTCTGTCTCAGAGTCCTCCAAGTGATCATGAGCAAACTGTAGACTAGCCTTGACATGACGCTTTGAAAGTAAAGGTACCTTACGGGCTCATCTGGAACGGAGACCATTGCGGTGGAGTACATTACTTATGGTATTGACTGAAACCAATGTCCCCACTGCCATGAGATCTTCCCGGAGCTCCATCCTTGTTGTCCTTGGGTTAGCCTTGACTCTTCGGACAAGCCTGGCCTCGGCACGGGTGGAAACTTTCAAAGGCTGTCCAGGCCGTGGAAGGCTAACAGTAGTTCCATAAGCCTTCCACTTCCGGATGATGCTCCCAACAGTGGAGACAGGTAGGCCCAACTCCTTGGAAAGGGTTTTGTACCCCTTGCCAGCCTTGTGACGCTCCACGATCTTGTCTCTGATGGCCTTGGAATGCTCCTTTGTCTTTCCCATATTGACCAAGTATGAGTGCTGTTCACAAGTTTGGGGAGGGTCTTAATTAGTCAGAAAAGGCTGGAAAAAGAGATAATTAATCCAAACATGTGAAGCTCATTGTTCTTTGTGCCTGAAATACTTCTTAAAACTTTAGGGGAACCAAAACAGAATTCTTGTGGATTGAGGGGTTGAATAATAAATGACCCTCTGAATAAACGTTTCACAATTTAAAAAAAAAAAAAAAGAAAAGAAATAACATTCTTTTTTGCTGCATTTCACACTTCCAGGCTGATCTACAGTCCAAATGTCACAATGCCAAGTTATTCCGAATGTGTAAACCTGCTAAATCTGCAGGGGGTTGAATACTACTTGTAGGCACTGTATACATACATACATACATATATATACACTCCCTATACACTCATATATATATATATATATATATATATATATATATATATATATACATATACAGTCAGGGCCAGAAATATTTGGACAGTGACACAAGTTTTGTTATTTTAGCTGTTTACAAAAACATGTTCAGAAATACAATTATATATAATATGGGCTGAAAGTGCACACTCCCAGCTGCAATATGAGAGTTTTCACATCCAAATCGGAGAAAGGGTTTAGAATCATAGCTCTGTAATGCATAGCCTCCTCTTTTTCAAGGGACCAAAAGTAATTGGACAAGGGACTCTAAGGGCTGCAATTAACTCTGAAGGCGTCTTCCTCGTTAACCTGTAATCAATGAAGTAGTTAAAAGGTCTGGGGTTGATTACAGGTGTGTGGTTTTGCATTTGGAAGCTGTTGCTGTGACCAGACAACATGCGGTCTAAGGAACTCTCAATTGAGGTGAAGCAGAACATCCTGAGGCTGAAAAAAAAGAAAAAATCCATCAGAGAGATAGCAGACATGCTTGGAGTAGCAAAATCAACAGTCGGGTACATTCTGAGAAAAAAGGAATTGACTGGTGAGCTTGGGAACTCAAAAAGGCCTTGGCGTCCACGGATGACAACAGTGGTGGATGATCGCCGCATACTTTCTTTGGTGAAGAAGAACCCGTTCACAACATCAACTGAAGTCCAGAACACTCTCAGTGAAGTAGGTGTATCTGTCTCTAAGTCAACAGTAAAGAGAAGACTCCATGAAAGTAAATACAAAGGGTTCACATCTAGATGCAAACCATTCATCAATTCCAAAAATAGACAGGCCAGAGTTAAATTTGCTGAAAAACACCTCATGAAGCCAGCTCAGTTCTGGAAAAGTATTCTATGGACAGATGAGACCAAGATCAACCTGTACCAGAATGATGGGAAGAAAAAAGTGTGGAGAAGAAAGGGAACGGCACATGATCCAAGGCACACCACATCCTCTGTAAAACATGGTGGAGGCAACGTGATGGCATGGGCATGCATGGCTTTCAATGGCACTGGGTCACTTGTGTTTATTGATGACATAACAGCAGACAAGAGTAGCCGGATGAATTCTGAAGTGTACCGGGATATACTTTCAGCCCAGATTCAGCCAAATGCCGCAAAGTTGATCGGACGGCGCTTCATAGCACAGATGGACAATGACCCCAAGCATACAGCCAAAGCTACCCAGGAGTTCATGAGTGCAAAAAAGTGGAACATTCTGCAATGGCCAAGTCAATCACCAGATCTTAACCCAATTGAGCATGCATTTCACTTGCTCAAATCCAGACTTAAGACGGAAAGACCCACAAACAAGCAAGACCTGAAGGCTGCGGCTGTAAAGGCCTGGCAAAGCATTAAGAAGGAGGAAACCCAGCGTTTGGTGATGTCCATGGGTTCCAGACTTAAGGCAGTGATTGCCTCCAAAGGATTCGCAACAAAATATTGAAAATAAAAATATTTTGTTTGGGTTTGGTTTATTTGTCCAATTACTTTTGACCTCCTAAAATGTGGAGTGTTTGTAAAGAAATGTGACAATTCCTACAATTTCTATCAGATATTTTTGTTCAAACCTTCAAATTAAACGTTACAATCTGCACTTGAATTCTGTTGTAGAGGTTTCATTTCAAATCCAATGTGGTGGCATGCAGAGCCCAACTCGCCAAAATTGTGTCACTGGCCAAAGATTTCTAGACCTAACTGTATATACATATACTTACATACATACATATATACATATATATATATATACATATATACATATATACACACACACACACGTGTGTGTATGTATATATATATATATATATATATATATATATATACACACACACACACACACACACACGCACATATACATTCATGCATACATACATATATATATATATATATATATATATATATATATGTATACATACACACACAGTAATATCCAATGATAATATAAATCCCTGCCACCTACTGCTCAGAAATAGCCATGGGTAACTGGTTCAAAAAGTAACATACGAAACCAATACACAAAAATTTGAACCAAGCAAACATTCGGTAAGTTAAAAAAAGTTCATTTTTTTCTCATTAATGTACACTCTGCACCTCATCCCCCATCCCCCATCCCCCCTCTTCACAGAAAAAAACACACAGAAATGTAGACATTTTTGCATATGTTTAAACAAGAAAAACTGAAATATCACATGGTCATAAGTATTCAGACCCCTTTTAATTTTTTCACCCTCCCTTTTGAGCTAGTACAGCCATGAGTCTTCTTGGGATCCTGTATTTGGGGTTGTGATGGTGGGATATTGTGGGTCATGTACCATTTTGTGTGGGTTCATGTTTAGGCGTGGTTCACTATCCATTATTTGTACTGCTTATGTGTACATTGCATTGTCTGTAGATAATCACCCCCTACAGTGTTTCTGTCCCTAGGTCTGGGGGAGGGGTCCAGGGATTCAACTAAACTCTCTGTTTTACTTGGAGATTAGCAGTCTGTTGGAGAACTTTAAGAATGAAGCAAACCATGCCTGATGAAGAGACACGAGTAGTCTCGAAAGCTGCTATTCTTACCATCTTTTCAGTTACCATTAAAAGGTATCAACCACTGAGGACTCTCAGTTCTTTTAAACAAACTGTTTTTTTTCTCTACTGGCTAACACGGTACAAAGATATATTTTACCTGTATCAAGAATGAAGCAGGAAGATTGATCCTCTGGTAGAAGCTGAGACTTCTCAGAGAGAGACCTGGACATTTATCGCTTACCGGACTATATTTGTGTTACTGGATTAATTTGACCATTTTGATTTGCTTGGAATAAATGCTCTTTGGATTGTACCGCCATCTCTCGCTCTGTTGATTGTGTGATATGGGAGAAGGACCCCGTGACAACTGGTGGCAGTGGTGGGATCAAAAGAGCACAGCCTAATGGAGATCCACCCACAGAGTACTCCTACTGCCTTCTCCAGAATGCACATTGGAAGGAGTACGACGCAGAGGAGATGTTATCGATGTGGACAGCCTGGGCATTTGCAAAACACTTGCTCTGTTGGTCGATTGAGGAATGATCTTGCAACAAATCGACCTGTTCATTCTCTACAGCCGAACACAATGGGGGAAGAGTTCTCACCCCTTCAAGTTAACTTGCCTAATGATTCAGACACTCATGGTCGGCCACTAGGGGTTCATGGGGTGCGAGCCACAGCCCTGAGTTCCTCTTACCATCAAAGTAAGCACTTACAGGAGGTTGTGCTGGATGGTCAGAGAGTCATTGGATTTTGTGATTCTGGGGCATTTCTCACAATAGCTGATCCCCGGGTGGTTCGGCCAGAGGCAATACATCATGGAACAGGGATTGTTATTGAATTGGGTGGAGAACAAAAAAGGAATATTCCAAAGGCGACTGTGAATCTGGACTTTGGCTTTGGAGTCAAGCAATGTGTGGTTGGGATGATGAGCGGCCTGCCTGCAGATATTCTCCTAGGAAATGATGTGGGAGATCTACAGTGTTGATTTGTGGGTGCAGGAAACACAGTTTGAGTGAAGTAGGACACAGAGGGAAGCTTGTCCTTACAGCCCTACCGCTGTACAAGGGACTATCTACAGCTTTTCCATCCAATACAAGTGTGGAAGCCAACACCGGAATGCTGATGGACTGTCCCAGCAAGAAGAACCATAGACTATCCACAGCTGAGCAACATGGACTTAAGGGAGATGGTCAGAGGTCCGTGTAGACCTCATGGCATACTCACTTATTAAAAAGGAGGGACAGGTTGTGATGGTGGGATATTGTGGGTCATGTACCATTTTGTGTGGGTTCATGTTTAGGCGAAGTTCACTATCCATTATTTGTACTGCTTATGTGTACATTCTATTGTCAGTAGATAATCACCCCCTACAGTGTTTCTGTTCCTAGGTCTGGGGGAGGGTTCCAGGGATTCAACTAAACTCTCGGTTTTACTTGGAGATTAGCAGTCTGTTGGAGAACTTCAAGAATGAAGCAGGAAGATTGATCCTCTGGTAGACGCTGAGACTTCTCAGAGAGAGACCTGGACATTTATCGCTTACCGGACTATATTTGTGTTACTGGATTAATTTTACCCTCTATTTTGTGGATTATCTTATGGACTGTTTTGATTTGCTTGCAATAAATGCTCTTTGGATTGTACCGCCATCTCTCGCTCTGTTGATTGTGTGATATGGGAGAAGGACCCCGTGACAACTGGTGGCAGTGGTGGGATCAAAAGAGCACAGCCTAATGGAGATCCACCCACAGAGTGATTACAGAAACTGGATTGCTTCCAGTCTAAAGGAGAGAGCCAAAGATCTGGGCCTGAGCTACCAGGGACTGAGTAAAGAAGCCTTAATTGATCTACTGGTGGGTGAGAGCCAGTCCATCTCCTCCCAGATGTCTGACGGACAACCACTGGGGACGGGGATCCCTGCCCCAAAAAGCCAGTGGCTGGTGTGGTTCGAAGAAGAGATGGCAGCTCTTGGCCCCAGTGTATCTCAGGAATATAAGGAGCAGGCTGCTCGCCGAGCATAGCGGAGACCAGAAGCAATGGAGTCCGACAGAGGGAGTAATGTGACTGGGAGTGTAAACCCAGCGATCCTGGAGCCTGTGCGGATTACCCGGGCGGACTTCAAGCCATTTGATGAGGCTTCCGGAATGTGGAAGGGTTCTTTAAGGACTTTGAGCAGCAGTGTGCGGTGATGGAGGTTCCTCAGTCTGGCTGGATGCGTTTGTTGGTGGGACTCCTGACCGGAAGCCTGGCAAAGACTTATCACACCATTGACTCACAGCAGAACCGGGATTACAACATTGTAAAGCAGACTATCTTGGATTACCATGCCATCACCCCAGACTCACATAGGGCACAGTTCCGGGACCTCCCATACACCACGGGGGGATCGTTTAGGATGTATGGCCATAAAATGTCCCAGGCATGTCAGAGATGGCTGGAAGCGGAAGACACCTTCACTGTGGAAGATGTTATACAGGTATTTCTTATAGAACAATTTCTGTACAAGTGTCCCTCAGAAATACGGGAATGGGTCAGAGAGCGCATGCGGTGCACCTTGGATAGAGCTGCAGCCCTGGCTGATGAGGCCCTTACTATCTGACGGCAATGGAGGGGGCTTCTGGACAATAAGCCACAGCCTGCTCCTACTCCCCGGCCCTCTCCAGTTGTATCTGCCCCTCCAACCAGCCACAGGCCGATGACAACCACGGCTCACAATCCTGGGCCCCAACAGTTCCGACCACGCCCTGGGGGGATCACAGAGAGGAGATGTTATGGGTGCGGACATTCAGGGGCACAAAAGACTTGGTAGCTGAAACCCCAGACGGTGCCTCATCCTGGGCCTCCGTACTCTCAGACTCAACCTCAGAATTGAGCGTTGACACCACCTTCTGCAGGATGGGCACTGCTTCCTCGTAAAGTTCTCCTCCCAGAAAACTCCTGGACAAAGCTTCTGCTTTAGTGTTCCTAGAGCCAGGACGGTAGAGAACAAAAAAATTAAACCTCTTAAAGAACAACGACCACTGAGCTTGTCTCGGAGAAAGGCGATCAGCTGACTCGAGACAGTGACAGGGTGAACGGCCCCTTCCAAAAAGTGTCGCCATTCCCCAAATGCCAATTTGATGCAAGTAATTCCCTATTACCAATGTCATAATTTTGTTCAGCCGGCGATAACGTCTTAGCATTGAAGGCACATGGGTGACGTTTACCAACCGATGGACCCTGAGCAGTAATGCAGTGCCTTTGTGTGCCACTGCATATGTTTTTGTAATTATGTTGTTTTTTCAGTTGGCGCCTGTTCACACTTGTGGAAGCTGTTGGTCAGTTTTCTGATATAGTTTTAGACCCCTGAGACAAAATAACCCCTACCCCTACCTCAGAAGCATAAACCTCCACAGTAAGGGGAAGTGACACATTGGGCTGCATAAGAACCGGTGCTGACGTGAAGCATTTTTCCAAACAGTGAAACGCATGTAAAGCACTGTCAGACTGGGCAGAGAAGTCCGTACCTTTCTTCATCATGTCAGTCAGGGGTCTCGCTATAGCAAAAAAAAATCGTAATAAACTTTATGTAATAGTTGGCAAAATCCAAAAACCTTTGCAGCGCCTTAAGATTTTCAGGACGGTCCCATTTTAGAATAGCCTGTAACTTGGCAGGATCCATCCTAAACCCAGAGGCGAAAATAATGTAACAGAAACGGTAACTGCGGTACAGCAAATAAACATTTCCCAAGCTTAGCGTACAGCTTGTTAGCCGTAAGTAACACCTGTTTGACATGTTCCATGTGTGACCTGAGATCTAGAGAATAAATGAGAATGTCACCCAGATATATAACAAACTTCCTCAACAGGTGAGCAAATATATCATTGTCAAAATGTTGAAAAACCGCAGGCGCATTGGTTATGTCATATGGCATCACTGGATTTTGAAAGTGACCCTCAGGTGTATAAAATGCCATATTCCGGAGGGGCGTGTCCTGGCTATGAAGGAGTGAGGACGTGACTTGTCTTAGCTCCTGCCACTGGACTTTATAACTGATGATCCACGCAACTGAGGACTCTGCAACACAGGCTATGCAGCGGAGGAGACGAGGGAGATACCAGGGGTGCAGCAGCAGAGCTTCACAATCGGAGGAGAGAGGGATCAAACACTTTTTATCCAGGCCGGGGCAGAGAGAAGCTTCACAGGTGGCACCCAAGATGGCTGCTAAGGCTACACACGAGGTGAGCTCAGCGTGCAGCAGTGAGATGGCAGCTATGGAGATGCAGGGAAAGGCTCAGCAGCTGACGCGACTGAGAGGAGAGACCACCTGGAGTGAAGAGGAGATACAGAAGATAAGGCCAGACAGCCCAAGATTACAGGTACAGGGGAAACCCGGAGTGAGAAGCACGGGGGAAGTGCCTGCTGATACAAACACTAGCCCTGAAGCCTGGAGGCCTCTGGAGGGGGAAGTAACGTCCTTTCCTATAACACACATGCAGGAGTGTGAGGAATTTCAGGAGGGGGGACACTGCACTGCAAATGAGTTACAGGTCCCTGACAGAAGTGAGACCATACCCAGGGAGAAGCACAACATAAATCTAAAGTTACCAAATGCAGACAAGCATGCAGGGTCAGGGCCAGCCATAACAACAACACAAGAGTCAGGAGTTCTGACAGAGCTTAATGAGATGCGGGCACGTTTCTCAGCTATACCCACCAGGGAAGATATGGAGGCATATATAACCAGGCTGGAGCAGGCGTACCGCACAGAGCTGTCAGCCCTGAAGGGGGAGGTGGAGAGAGTGGACACCCAGAGTCAAGTGCAGGCAGCTAAAATTCAGAATATGGAGGACACTTCACAGGCCCACGGGGCACTATTAGAACAACACTCCCGCCAAATACAATACGTGGTTGAAGCAATGGATGATGCTGAAAATAGGGGCCGAAGAAACAATCTCAGAGTGCGCGGCCTGCCTGAGTCTGTCGAGTCCAAGGACTTACATGGCACCCTTCAAGTGATCTTCAATAATATTCTGGGTGAACCATCGAGCCAACCCCTGGAATTGGATAGAGCGCATAGAGCGTTGGGCCCCAAACCAGCCCAGAACGACCGACCTCAGGATGTGATCTGTAGGGTCCACCGCTATGTTATTAAGGAGGCCATTCTGTTTAAGCTCCGCAGTGGAGTATCACCATCGTATGAGGGGAGCCAAATCCAGATTCTACAAGATCTATCCCGTTTTACCTTACAAAGGAGAAGAGCTCTTAAACCTCTGCTGGACATTCTCCGCTCATACGAGTTTCCATATAGCTGGGGGTTCCCCTTCCGCCTGCAGGTTCGGCACGCGGGACGAATGCATGTTCTTCGGTCTCCGGCGGATTTACCCTCGTTCACCGCGGCCTTGGACATTCCATTAGTGCCTATAGAGGACTGGCCGGACTTTCCAATGGGGGGGGGAGTCATCGTCCCAGCCGGTGATCGGATGCGTGGCTTTCATAGAGAAAGAGGAGGGAGGCCGGTCTGATGTATAAGAGAATGGTGGATTAAATTGTTCTAGTATGATTTTGGTTATAGGATCACAGTACGATGGAGTCTATCCCCTGGTCCTGATGGGAATTTCGCGTTGTGGGGTTATTGTATCGCCCTGGACAGGGGGGTGGGGGGTTCCCTCCTTCCATCCTGGGTGTAATGGGGGGCGCCCCTCAACATTATAAGGTACAATACCCTCTCAAAGCCCCTTCTCCCTTCTTTATACAGAGCTTTAGTTGCAAATCAAAATATATATAGTTAAAAGTTGTTTTTTAGTCCAGGGCAGGGGGCTCCTTTGTGGAAAGTTCCCTCCCTGATTGGGATAACACGCCACAGGGTAGTGGCGTAGGATTAACATCCCTGGTATATAGAGATTCTTATTTTTCTGCATTTACCTCTAGTCTATTTGACCAAGTATAAGGGTCACGTTACGACCCTACAGGCAAGAGGTGCTTTGACCTTTTTGCCTACGGTACTCTCTCTTTGTTTGTAGTTTCCTTTATATACTTAATCCTTCTACCCCCCCCTCTTTTTTTTTTTTTTTTTCTTTCTCTCCCCCTCTCCTAACCTTCTCTATTCTCTCCACCCACACCTCTCTTCCCATCCCCATCCTCTGACCCTACTTCCCGGTTCCTCACCGTTCCTCCTCCTCAGAATGACGCAGATTACCTTTGGCTCATTGAATGTGAGAGGCCTCAATGTCCCGCAAAAACGGTCTCAGGTATTCTTTGACATGCATAAGAAACGAGTCCATATATTATTGATTCAGGAAACACATTTCAAAACTGGTCACCTCCCTAACTTTAAAGACAGATATTACACCAAATGGGTCCATAGCACCATAGCACCAACCCAGAGTCAAAATCAAAAGGGGTGTCTATAGGCATCCATAAAGCCCTGGTGCACACGGTTCTGGACACGAGAGTGGACACTGAGGGAAGATTCATTTTTCTGAAAATTAATGTTAATTCATCTATCTTTACCATTGTCAATTGGTATTTACCAAACAGAGATCCGGCGACGTCCTGCTCCTCTCTCCTGTCATCATTGGATGAATTCGCAGAAGGGACCGTGATCGTGGGTGGCGATTTAAACTTCACTTTGGACCCTAAGGTAGATACAACTTCGGGACACAATTTTCTCTCTCTCAGAAAGCTAACAAAAGTTAAACGCTCAATACAAGAGCTTCGATTGGTAGATGTGTGGAGAACGTTACACCCAGTGGAGCGTGACTACACATACTTCTCCCCGGCTCACTCCTCGTACAGCCGCATAGACCTGTTTCTTGTGAGCCAAAAGGCTCTGACTTGGTAGATACAGGCCTCTATAGGCAGTATATCCTGGTCTGACCACGCTCCTATATTCCTGAGCCTTACTATCCCAGATGGGGCAGGGAGGCCGTGGTCTTGGCGGCTGAACGATAGTCTGCTTGGGGATCAGGGGTGCATGAAGGATCTACAGAACACGATTGATGAATTTTTAGAAATACACTCAGAAGACCCCACAGCCCTTCCCGTGCAGTGGGAGGCACTTAAATGTGTGTTGAGAGGGGTTTTGATCAAACATGGGGCTAGGCTTAAGAGAGAGAGAGCCCAAACCATTTTGTCCCTACTTCAGAATATTTCAGATCTGGAAAGGGCCCATAAGAAGACATTATCACCTTTGACACTGGCGGAGCTAGTCAAAAATAGAGAGGAGCTTAAATCGATTCTCGACCGACAGTATGAGCGACATAGGACTAGAATAAAAAGATTCCTCTATGAGTATGCAGATAAATGTGGTAGACCACTAGCTAGGATTCTACACCCTAGGGGAGACCCCAGCCACATTCCCATGATTAAACAAGCAGACGGCTCTTCGACTCAGAACCCAACTCTCATCGCGGAACAGTTCCAAAAGTATTATAGAGACCTATATAACATAAAGGGCAAATTTGGAGACATGCCACATGACGCATTAGAAAATAAAATAAACGACTACGTATCCAGAACGGCCCTACCGGTTATACCCAGCGCTGAGGTTGAAAATTTAGAGACGGACTTTACAGAAGCAGAAGTGGCATCTATCATTAAAGAATCTCCCTCAGGCAAAAGTCCGGGTCCAGATGGGTTCACCCCTAAATTTTATAAAATATTCCAAACTCAGCTATCCCCGTTCTTGACTAAAGTATTTAATTCCATCTCAGAAAATTCCCAATGGGTGGCGCAATCTCTCGAAGCCCATATATGTGTTATCCCCAAACCGGGGAAGGATCACATGTTAGTTACAAATTACAGACCCATTTCACTGATCAATCTAGACCTAAAACTTTTTTCCAAAGCCTTAGCCAACAGACTTGCTCTTTCCTTGCCCGGGATAATACACACAGATCAAGTGGGGTTCGTACAAGGTCGGGAGGCGCGTGACAATACCAACAAACTGTTCCTCCTGATGACCCGGTCGAGGGCTCATTCTCTTCCCATGTGTTTACTCTCAGTGGATGCGGAGAAGGCCTTTGACCGGGTCAGTTGGAATTTCATGATGGCCGCTCTAAAGCAGGTGGGTTTGGGCAAAAATTTTTTAGATAGGATTGCGTCCCTTTATTCGAGACCCTCAGCAAAAGTTAGGACGGATGGGTTTCTGTCGTCATCGTTTCAGGTCCACAATGGAACAAGGCAAGGATGTCCATTGTCACCTCTGCTCTACGTCATTGTCATGGAGCATCTCGCGGTCGCCATAAGAAATAATGCTAGTATCCATGGGATAGAGGCCGGGGGAGGGAATCGCAAGTTAGCTTTATTTGCTGACGACCTTCTCATGTTTATTTCCCAGCCACACATATCCTTCCCGTCTTTGCTCAAAGAGTTCGAGGAGTTTGGTAACTTAAGTAATTTTAAAGTGAACTTCTCTAAATCAGAGGCTATGAATGTGACCCTGTCGGCGGAAGATCTAGCCCGTACAACCCAAAATTTTCCCTTTAAGTGGCAACCGTCAGCTATAAAATATCTGGGGGTAGTTGTACCTCGGGATCCAACAAAAATTATGCATCATAATTTTCTACCCCTGTTAGAGAGGACAATTAGGGATTTAAAGAAGTACGACAAAAAAAGACTATCGTGGTTTGGGCGTATCAACGCTATTAAAATGGATGTTCTTCCTAGGTTTCTTTTCTTGTTCCAAACGGTACCTATTCAGCTGCCGGGGAGTTACTTTTCCAAAATTCGGACGGCTTTGTCAAGGTTCGTTTGGGGGAATAGGAGACCTCGGACAAGCATAAAAACTCTTACCAGACACAAAAATAATGGAGGGGCAGGGCTCCCAAATTTCCAGTTATACTACAGGGCAACTATTCTAACGAGGATAATGGATTGGCACTTCCATAGGAACTTGAAACAATGGGTCGCGATCGAACAGGACGGATTGGGAGTCCCTTTGCACTTCCTCTCGTGGATGGGAAAGGAGAGTAGGTCACAGATAGAGAAGGGAATGGAGTTTATTTGGACAGTGATGGGGACGTGGGACGGTGAGGTTAAGAGGGGTTCTCTCTCACAGGGGAGGGGTCCACTTACCCCCCTCTTTGGCAACCAGGAGTTCCCTCCGGGGCTTCATTCCAATAAATTTCTGGGATATGCTCGGGTGGAGGAAACTCGTTTTTTTCATGTGCTCCAGGGAAATACCCTGCCCCCTTATGCATCTCTACGGGCCACAGGGAGAGAGGTTTCCTGGATAGAATATATGCAGCTGAAATCGTTTCTATCCAACCAGGACAGGGAGAGGAAGTTGAGGACCCCCCCTACTCCATTTGAGAAATTGTTCTTGCAGGGTTCGTCACCTGGGCATGTCATCTCTCTTATTTATAAAATGCTGAACCAGAGAGACATGTCGGACAAACCCAAATTTGTCTATAGATGGGGAGAGGAACTGGGAGAGGACATTTCGGAGGACAGATGGAGCAGGGCGTTTCTGTGGACCCACAAACTTTCTCTGGCTTGTGCCGCCCAAGAGAAAAACTATAAAATTCTCACAAGGTGGTACCAATACCCGACCAAATTGCATGCTATCTTTCCCTCAGTGTCCGACATGTGCTGGAGATGTGGTACAGAAAAAGGGTCTATGTTACATATATGGTGGAGCTGTGCTAAATTGCAACCATTCTGGGACTCAGTGTTTTCTCTGTATAAAAAGATGAGTGGGGGTGAGGTGGAGAGATCTCCCCAGGTGGACCTCCTCTCTATCCTCCCAGGTTCATTCAAGTCACAAAAGAGGGACCTGCTGCGATTTTGTTTAGCGGCAGCCCGTATAATTATTCCCAGATACTGGAAACAGACTAGATGCCCCACGTTAGCTGACTGGGTAGAGGAGATGGCAAACCTCCAGAGAATGGAGGAACTCACAGCTGAACTAAATGGGCTCACGGAAAAATTTATCACAGTGTGGGGACCGTGGATTACGTTCATGGAGTCTCCTGAGTTCACGGTGAGTCTGGCAGGTTATTTGGGATGAGAAATGGTGACATACCTTGTCTTCCCCTCTCCCCACACACTTTTTTCCCCAACCCCCTCTTTACCCTACTTTCTTCACTCTATTTGATTCCTTCTTTTCTAAGCTTATATCTGTTCTTTTTTTTTTTTTTTCTCTAGTTTTCTACTTTTTCTTAAATGTTTATTCAATAACTTAAAAGGGGATTGTTTTATGCTGAGAGTGGTCTTGTCAATTATCAGGAAGACATGTTTAGCTGGAACTCTGATTTCTAGTGTATGGATTGTCATGGAGTGTTAGCATAAGGATAGCTTATAGAGTTCCAATGAAATCTACAATGTGATGTTATTTTTGTCATTCCGAAACTGAGAGATCACTGTTTATGTTTTATAATCTTTATAAATGTTCAAGATGTATGCTTGATTTATAAACTTAATAATAAAACAGATTTGAAATAAAATGCCATATTTCACTCATCCCCTGTCGAACCTGAATCAGGTTATAGACCCCCTAAAATAGAGAACCATTTTGCACTAGAAATCGGGTTAAATAGGTCCAGGATCGGAGGCATAGGGTATGCGTCACAAACCGTAATCTGGTTTAGCTCCCTGAAATCCAGACACGGAAAGAGTCCACCATCTTTCTTTTTAACAAACAAAAACCCAGCTGCTATCGGAGAAGAGGACGGCCTAATGTGACCATTGGCCTAACTGTCCATTATGTAACCTTTGAGAGCCTCTCAGGACCGGACAGATTATACATCTCGCACTTAGGTAATTAGGAACCTGGCTTCAGACTTATGGTGCAGCCGTAAGGTCTGTGTGGTGGCAGCTCCTGACAACCCTTCTCAGAGAACACATCATTAGGCTATGTGCCCACGTTGCGTATTTGCATGCAGTTACGCTGCATATTGCACTGCAGCGTAACTGCATGCGTCCTGCGTCCCCAGCACAATCTATAAAGATTGTGCAAATTCCATCCCCACGTTGCGTTTTATAACGCAGCGATTTGCATGCTGCCAAGACGCTGCATTCTAAAAAGCAACATGTCACTTCTTTTGTGCGTTTTGGTTGCAATGTCGGTCGGTCTCTCTCTCTCTGTCGGTCTATCCCTCTCCCCCCTCTCTTATACTCACCGATCACTGACCGAACACCGGTGCGGCGCTGCACGACTATCACACTGTGGCGGCTTCTCCAGCTTTTGAAAATGCCAGCCGCTCATTACTCCATCTCGTATCCACTGCTTCCCCCGCCCACCGACGCCTATAATTGGTTGCAGTCAGACACGTCCCCACGCTGTGTGACAGCTGTCTCACTGCAACCAATCGCAGCCGCCGGTGGGCGGGTCTATGTAGTGCAGTAAAATAAATAAATAATTAAAAAAAATCGGCGTGCGGTCCCCCAAATTTTGACACTAGCCAAGATAAAGCCACACGGCTGAAGGCTGGTAATCTCAGGATGGGGAGCCTCACATTATGGGGAGCCCCCCAGCCTAAAAATATCAGCCAGCAACCGCCCGGAATTGCCGCATCGATTAGATGCGACAGTCCCGGGACTCTACCCAGCTCATCCAGAATTGCCCTGGTGCGGTGGCAATCTGGGTAATAAGGAGTTAATGGCAGCCCATAGCTGTCACTAAGTCCTACGTTAATCATTGCAAGCGTCTATGAGACACCCCCAATGATTAACCTGAAAGTGAAAGTAAATAAACGCATACACCCCAAAAAATCCTTTATTTGAAATAAAAGACAAAAAAACACCCTCTTTCACCACTTTATTAAAATCTCCAAACATCCCTCCAGGTCAATCCTCACGAGGTCCCACGACGCATCCAGCTCTGCTACATGAAGCTGACAGGAGCGGCCGTAGAACACTGCCGCTCTCTGTCAGCTCCATGCAGCAACTGAAGTGAGTCGCACTGTTAGCAAAGACGTCACTCAGGTTACCTGCGGCCACAGGTCTCGGGTGAAGGACTCGAGCTGGCCGCAGGTAACCTGAGTGGCGGCACCGGTGATCGCGCGGCTCACTTCAGTCACTCGGAGATTTGTGGTCACCGGTGAGTCCTTCACCTGTGATCGCAAATCAAGCCGCGGCACACGCACAGAGCCATGCGATCACAATGAAGTAGGGTGAAGTTCATCTGAGTTCATTCTGATCGCGTGGCTATGTCTCGCAGCCAGCCATGCTCTTTTTGACAGTGCGGTCCCACTCGGCTCTGCTGCATCCCCATAGACTTGCAGCAGAGACGAGTGGGACCGCACTGTCAAAAGTGTCAAATGTCAAAAATTCATCCAGAACGCATGAATTCAGCAGGAATTCTGCAGTTACAATGCGTCTCAGAACGTAGCTTTTCGACTGCGCGCTGAGACGCACATGCAGTGACTTACACGCTGCGTAATAGAACGCAACGTGCGCACATAGCCTTAGACTGACAACGGATCAGGGATCCTGGAGGTTACGGTTTACACAGGTCTCCACACAGTGATTCTTACAGTAAGAGCTCCACTGAATAACGTCAACTACCGGATTGTGTAGTATGAACCATGGGAATCCTAACACAATTTGTGTAGGAAGGTCTTTGAGAAAACGGCATGTTACCCGCTCAGAATGGAGGACCCCTATACCGAGTTCTATCCATGTACACAATCCCTGAAGACCCCTTGGGAGAGAGCCGATGATAAAAATTCATATAGGGCCACAACTTGTTAACCCTTAACTGTTCATCAATAATATTGGCCCCTGAGCCACTATCAAGAATCACTTGCTGCCTCTTCTCAGATGGATTTAGTATATGGAGACCTCAGACGGAACCGGCGATCTATTTGGATTACCAGAGCCATGGCGCACTCCAGAAAGGGGGGTCTCATACATCACCAAGGACCCCTTTATCCTCTGAGAAACACCCTGAACAAGCTGGCTCTTAAGACACTGTGTGTCCACTGACCGAATTGAGTGAAGTAATCCTTAGCCGGCTGACTCCCCTGTAGAAGTGAACGGATCCCAGACTCAGCCAACAACACCGTATCAGGATCGTCGTAGAGGAGACCGGGCGCAGAAACACAAACACAGGCCCAAACACAGGGGAACCAGGAGGAAAGGATTGTGGGTCCCCACTAAGAGGTGAGGCCGCAATACCCACCTGCTGTGTCTCATTCCCAGAGGAAAGCGGACACAAATGGAAATATAATTTACACGCCTCCCAGATATGGAGGCAAACCGGCTACAATCCCCAGCAAACCGCTTCAGAAAAGGCAGTTTAGGTTCAGGTGATCCGGCAACCAACCCAGATTGTGCTGGGGAAGAAGACTGGACTGCGCCTTTAAATTCTGCCACCTGGAGAGACAGAGCTTGCAACTGCCTCACAAGGGAAGCCATAGGATCTATGGAGAAATTTGAATGGGCCAATAATAATGTCACGATGGGTGACGTAGAATTGGAAATGGGACTCCTAAACTGGCCCTCAGGCAAGGTGGCCATACCTGTCCCTCATCCCAGAGGTACGCACAATGGTGGCGAGGTCTGGACCGCCAGTGTAGCCATAACTCCTAAATAGCCCTCTTCTAATACCCCCTCACCCCAACCCAGGAGAGGGCCGGGACTGGAATGGTAAATCCCACACAAAAGACTGGGGTGACCAAAACTCAAATTCCCAGCAATCCCTCACAGAGGTATAGACAAAACGTGCTCAGGAGGAAATAAAGAAAAGGAAGGAAATAATGAATGACAAGAAGATTTCCACAACACACCAGAAGCTGGATCACCATGCACATGGACCAGAATCGCAGAAGCTATTTTCAACGGGGAAGAGCAGGTTCCACCATCTTATAAAGGGCGGAGGCGGCCGTGATACGTCTGCAGAAACCCGTGACCCTAGCAGCAATCCACAGGCCAGAAGGAATTAACTCCTGCTAGACCGATCATTAGTAATCACACAACTGATTGATATCCAGCCCTAAGTGAGCAACACAAAAGCATGAGGTGGTCAGGTGTCAACAGGGTCAGAACAGGGTCAGAAGACGCCATGACACCTGGTAAGGTTAGAGCCGGACACTATGTGACACATACACACATACATATAACGTCTTCTGGTACATAGCTAGCATTACCTTTTTTCCTGTTCCACTCTATCTGGAAATTCGTGCTTTCCTTTGCTCACTTTCCTCATGTGATCTCTCTGTGATACCCCCTTCTACAAGGAATGGTATGGCTTTATATTCTCTGACATTGGTCACCAGAACTTTCTGTATGGACTTTGCCACTAAAGTTCTCCACAGAGGGGGATTCCTGATGCTATCGCAGCTACTGATGATTGCT
Organism: Anomaloglossus baeobatrachus; assembly: GCF_048569485.1. Taxonomy (NCBI): domain Eukaryota; kingdom Metazoa; phylum Chordata; class Amphibia; order Anura; family Aromobatidae; genus Anomaloglossus; species Anomaloglossus baeobatrachus. The sequence continues at coordinate 1,470,372 of NC_134355.1, read as the reverse complement.
GCACAGCTCTTGTCACACACGTATAATGAAGGAGATGACAGCTGTATACTTATAGCAGCTTACTCTTATAGAAGGAAGGAATCACAGTGTTCTCGCAGTAGGCAGGATTGGGGCAGGCTCTACATGGGCAGGTGATGCTGTTCTGATGCATTTTGGGATAGTGACAGAATGAAGTAACAAAGATAATGACTGCAAATGTAATGTATGTGATATCAGCGCTCTGCATAGACAGTAAGATATCCCACCTGAAGCCAGGGGCTCCCCTTGACTGAATGAATCTCTCCAGGCCGTGTCCATAAAGAGGGCATTATATTTGCTGTCAAATGAGGCCAGATATCTTGCCACAGGATGGGGACCTGAGCGGGAAGATAAAGGTGCAGAATATTAATCTAAGCATATGATAAAACATCACCGCTATGGGCAGCAGTCACCGGCTGTCATATTCCCAGGAGCGACCAGCTATAGACTATCACCAGTGGGGTGACCGCACAGAATCGCAGTGTGACTGCCCCAGCAAGACCTCGCATGAGTCTCCACCAGGACCTCCTGCTCATGCGATGGTCAGCGTGTGCCACTGATGACATTTGTAGAAAGTGGTGACTGACATACAGTTCACAAGCCAACTCCCAGAAGAAGCCTGAGCTCACATACCGCCACATGCTCCCAGAGCTAGCCTGTACTCCCAAGCCAACCCGCACTCCCAGAACAAGCCCGAGCTCACATACCACCACATGCTCCCAGAGCTAGCCTGTACTCCCAAGCCAACCCGCACTCCCAGAACAAGCCCGAGCTCACATACCGCCACATGCTCCCAGAGCTAGCCTGTACTCCCAAGCCAACCCGCACTCCAAAGCCAACCCGCACTCCCAGAACAAGCCCGAGCTCACATACCGCCACATGCTCCCAGAGCTAGCCTCTACTCCCAAGCCAACCCGCACTCCCAGAACAAGCCCGAGCTCACATACCACCACATGCTCCCTGAGCTAGCCTGTACTCCCAAGCCAACCCGCACTCCCAGAACAAGCCCGAGCTCACATACCACCACATGCTCCCTGAGCTAGCCTGTACTCCCAAGCCAACCCGCACTCCGATAACAAGCCCGAGCTCACATTCCGCCACATGCTCCCAGAGCTAGCCTGTACTCCCAAGCCAACCCGCACCCCAAAGCCAACACGCACTCCCAGAAGAAGCCCGAGCTCACATACCACCACATGCTCCCAGAACTAGCCTGTACTCCCAAGCCAACCCGCACTCCAAAGCCAACCCGCACTCCCATAACAAGCCCGAGCTCACATACTGCCACATGCTCCCTGAGCTAGCCTGTACTCCCAAGCCAACCCTCACTCCAAAGCCAACCCGCACTCCCATAACAAGCCCGAGCTCACATACCGCCACATGCTCCCAGAGCTAGCCTGTACTCCCAAGCCAACCCACACTCCCAGAACAAGCCCGAGCTCACATACTGCCACATGCTCCCTGAGCTAGCCTGTACTCCCAAGCCAACCCGCACTCCAAAGCCAACCCGCACTCCCAGAACAAGCCCGAGCTCACATACCGCCACATGCTCCCAGAGCTAGCCTGTACTCCCAAGCCAACCCGCACTCCCAGAACAAGCCCGAGCTCACATACCGCCACATGCTCCCAGAGCTAGCCTGTACTCCCAAGCCAACCCGCACTCCCAGAACAAGCCCGAGCTCACATACTGCCACATGCTCCCTGAGCTAGCCTGTACTCCCAAGCCAACCCGCACTCCAAAGCCAACCCGCACTCCCAGAACAAGCCCGAGCTCACATACCGCCACATGCTCCCAGAGCTAGCCTGTACTCCCAAGCCAACCCGCACTCCCAGAACAAGCCCGAGCTCACATACTGCCACATGCTCCCTGAGCTAGCCTGTACTCCCAAACCAACCCGCACTCCAAAGCCAACCCGCACTCCCACAACAAGCCCGAGCTCACATACCGCCACATGCTCCCAGAGCTAGCCTGTACTCCCAAGCCAATCCGCACTCCCAGAACAAGCCCGAGCTCACATATCGCCACATGCTCCCAGAGCTAGCCTGTACTCCCAAGCCAACCCGCACTCCCAGAACAAGCCCGAGCTCACATATCGCCACATGCTCCCAGAGCTAGCCTGTACTCCCAAGCCAACCCGCACTCCCAGAACAAGCCCGAGCTCACATACCACCACATGCTCCCAGAGCTAGCCTGTACTCCCAAGCCAACCCGCACTCCCAGAACAAGCCCGAGCTCACATACTGCCACATGCTCCCTGAGCTAGCCTGTACTCCCAAGCCAACCCGCACTCCAAAGCCAACCCGCACTCCCAGAACAAGCTTGAGCTCACATACCGCCACATGCTCCCAGAGCTAGCCTGTACTCCCAAGCCAACCCGCACTCCCAGAACAAGCCCGAGCTCATATACTGCCACATGCTCCCTGAGCTAGCCTGTACTCCCAAACCAACCCGCACTCCAAAGCCAACCCGCACTCCCACAACAAGCCCGAGCTCACATACCGCCACATGCTCCCAGAGCTAGCCTGTACTCCCAAGCCAACCCGCACTCCCAGAACAAGCCCGAGCTCACATACCGCCACATGCTCCCAGAGCTAGCCTGTACTCCCAAGCCAACCCGCACTCCCAGAACAAGCCCGAGCTCACATACCACCACATGCTCCCAGAGCTAGCCTGTACTCCCAAGCCAACCCGCACTCCCAGAACAAGCCCGAGCTCACATACCACCGCATGCTCCCAGAGCTAGCCTGTACTCCCAAGCCAACCCGCACTCCCAGAACAAGCCCGAGCTCACATACCACCACATGCTCCCAGAGCTAGCCTGTACTCCCAAGCCAACCCGCACTCCCAGAACAAGCCCGAGCTCACATACCGCCACATGCTCCCAGAGCTAGCCTGTACTCCCAAGCCAACCCGCACTCCCAGAACAAGCCCGAGCTCACATACCGCCACATGCTCCCAGAGCTAGCCTGTACTCCCAAGCCAACCCGCACTCCCAGAACAAGCCCGAGCTCACATACTGCCACATGCTCCCAGAGCTAGCCTGTACTCCCAAGCCAACCCGCACTCCCAGAACAAGCCCGAGCTCACATACCGCCACATGCTCCCAGAGCTAGCCTGTACTCCCAAGCCAACCCGCACTCCCAGAACAAGCCCGAGCTCACATACCACCACATGCTCCCAGAGCTAGCCTGTACTCCCAAGCCAACCCGCACTCCCAGAACAAGCCCGAGCTCACATACCACCACATGCTCCCAGAGCTAGCCTGTACTCCCAAGCCAACCCGCACTCCCAGAACAAGCCCGAGCTCACATACTGCCACATGCTCCTGTTGTGGACGGGGGCCGGGCCGCTGCAGGGGCTGCTCGGATCCAGGTTGTTACTGTGGCTCGAGTGATAGCCACACCCGGGCTCGTACAGCTGTCTGTCCTCACAACCGTAGGAAGGGAGTATTTACAAGGGAGTAGTTTGTCAGTGACTCCACCCGTGGGTTGTGGTGAGAATTGGTGACACCGCCGCTGCCTGGTGATGGGACGCCCGAGGCTGATGGAGCGGGGCAGCAGGATGGTATCCCCTCCACGGGTAGGGGAGGTGTAGTCCGGGGGCCCAGGTGAACGGGAGTGGTGGCTGCGGAGAGTGTCATGCAGGGTTGGACCGGGGATGGATGGTGTACACACAGTTCCAAAGAATTGCACACAGAGTAAACCAAATTGCCAGTGACCAGTTGCCTTCGGCGGGTGTACTCGGGTCCCACACCCTGGAGTAGCAAACAGAGGTCCCTTCCTCCTGCACTCAGGGTTTGTGTCTTCAATGGGACGACTCCGCTTGAAATGGGGAAGTCTACTCCTGGTACTTTGTATGTTGGGAGCTGTGGCCCGTGAAATCTGACCCTTGGGATCTCTGTGGGTTCTGGCGGACACCCTATCCCCCGCGTTGGGCTTCCGTTTCGCTCTCTGGGCTTACTGTGGAAAAAGGCCTGAAACCTCGTCCCCGGCTGGTCAATTGACAAGGGGCTTGAAACCTTCCTCGTCCTAGGGTCTAGGCACTCCGACTGTGCACGGCCTCCAGACCGGATTCCCGCTGTCGGCACCAACGGGCTACAACCCTGCCCCGGTCCACTTAAGGTCTCCCGCGACCGGATCTCCGTCGTTTGTGGTCCTGCTTGCCGTCTGCCACCTAGTCCGGCAGTCCAGGGGCCCCAACCCCTGACTCCGCTGCCACTTCAACTGTCAGTACTGTTTTCTTCACTGTCTGACTCAGACTCCTCTCCTCAACTCACTGCCACTTAACTCAACTCCAACTTGACTGTTGTGTTCCCTCCCCTGACACCTCAGGACCCCTAGGTGGGTGTTCCCATCTGCCTGGTCCCACCCACTGGTGTGTCCCTATTGTCATGGGAGGGTGACTAGGCTTTACTGGCTGGTGTTGTGCACCTGGGTGTGGGTTTTGTGTTGGGAAGCCAAGGAGGGTGGAGTTTTGTACCTGAGATATTTGTACAACCTCTGTGACTACCTGGTTTTTCCAGGGCTTCCCACTCCCAGAGCTAGACTGCACTCCCAAGCCAACCCGCACTCACAAGCCAACCCGCACTCCCAGAACAAGCCCAAGCTCAAAAACCGCCACATGCTCCAGAGCTAGCCTGTACTCCCAAGCCAACCCGCACTCCCAGAACAAGCCTGAGCTCAAAAACTGCCACATGCTCTCAGAGCTAGCCTGTACTCCCAAGCCAACCCGCACTCCCAAGCCAACCCGCACTCCCAGAACAAGCCCAAGCTCAAAAACCGCCACATGCTCCCAGAGTTAGCCTGTACTCCCAAACCAACCTGCACTCCCAGAACAAGCCCGAGCTCACATACTGCCACATGCTCCCAGAACTAGCCTGTACTCCTAAGCCAACCCGCAATCCCTAGGCAACCCACACTCCCAGAACAAGCCTGAGCTCACATACCGCCACATGCTCCCAGAGCTAGCCTGTACTCCCAAGCCAACCCGCACTCCCAGAACAAGCCCGAGCTCACATACTGCCACATGCTCCCAGAACTATCATGTACTCCTAAGCCAACCCACAATCCCTAGGCAACCCACACTCCCAGAATAAGCCCGAACTCACATACCGCCACATACTCCTAGAGCTAGCCTATACTACCAAGCCAACCCACACTCCCAAGCCAACCTGCACTCCCAGAACAAGCCCGAGCTCACATACCGCCACGTGCTCCCAGAGCTAGCCTGTTCTCCCAAGCCAACCCGCCTTTTCCGGACAAGCCCGAGCTCACATACCGCCACATGCTCCCAGAACTAGCCTGTACTCCCAAGCCAATCCACACTCCCAAGCCAACCGGAACTCCCAAGCCAACCCGCACTCCCAAGCCAACCGGAACTACCAAGCCAACCCACACTCCCAAGCCAACTGGAACTCCCAAGTCAACCGGAACTCCCAGAACAAGCCCGAGTTCACATACCGCCACATGCTCTCAGAGCTAGCCTTTACCCTCAAGCCAACCCGCACTCCCAAGCCAACCCGTACTCCCAGAACAAGCCCGAGCTCATATACTGCCACATGCTCCCAGAGCTAGCCTGTACTCCTAAGCCAACCTGCAATCCAAAGGCAACCTGCACTCCCAGAACAAGCCCGAGCTCACATACCGCCACATGCTCCCAGAGCTAGCCTGTACTCCCAAGCCAACCCGACTTCTCTGGACAAACCCGCACTCACATACCGCCACATGCACCCAGAGCTAGCCTGTACTCCCAAGCCAATCGCACTCCCAAGGCAACCCACACTTCCAGAACAAGCTCCAAGAGCTAGTCTGTGCTCCCAGGCCTCCTTGTGCTCCCCACAGCTAGCCTGTGCCCCAAGGCGTCACCTGCTCCTAGAGCTAGCCCATGCCCCAGGCCTCCTTGTGCTCCCAAAGCTAGCCTGTACCTCAAGGCATCCCATGCTCCTAAAGCTAGTCTGTGCTCCCAGGCCTCCTTGAGCTCCCACAGCTAGCCTGTCCCTCAAGGAGTCTGTGCTCCTAGAGTTAGCCCATGCTCCCAGGCCTCTTTGTGCTCCCACAGCTAGCCTGTCCCCCAAGGCATCCCGTGCTCCTAGAGCTAGCCGATGCTCCCAGGCCTCCTTGTGCTCCCACAGCTAGCCTGTCCCCCAAGGTGTCCTGTGCTCCTAAAGCTAGCCCATGCTCCCAGGCTTCATTGTGCTCCCACAGCTAGCCTGTCCCCCAAAGCGTCCCATGCTCCTAGAGCTAGTCTGTGCTCCCAGGCCTCCTTGTGCTCCCACAGCTAGCCTGTGCCCCAAGGCATCCCATGCTCCTAGAGCTAGCCCATGCTCCCAGGCCTTGTTGTGCTCCCACAGCTAGCCTGTCCCCCAAGGGTCCTGTGCTCCTAGAGCTAGTCTGTGCTCCCAGGCCTCCTTGTGCTCCCACATCTAGCCTGTCCCCCAAGGTGTCCTGTGCTCCTAGAGCTAGCCCATGCTCCCAGGCCTTGTTGTGCTCCCACAGCTAGCCTGTCCCCCAAGGGTCCTGTGCTCCTAGAGCTAGTCTGTGCTCCCAGGCCTCCTTGTGCTCCCACATCTAGCCTGTGCCCCAAGGTGTCCTGTGCTCCTAGAGCTAGCCCATGCTCCCAGGCCTTGTTGTGCTCCCACAGCTAACCTGTCCCCCAAGGCGTCCCATGCTCCTAGAGCTAGTCTGTGCTCCCAGGCCTCCTTGTGCTCCCACATCTAGCCTGTCCCCCAAGGTGTCCTGTGCTCCTAGAGCTAGCCCATGGTCCCAGGCCTTGTTGTGCTCCCACAGCTAGCCTGTCCCCCAAGGCGTCCCATGCTCCTAGAGCTAGTCCATGCTCCTAGGCCTCCTTGTGCTCACACAGCTAGCCTGTCCCCCAAGGCGTCCCATGCTCCTAGAGCTAGCCCATGCTCCTAGGCCTCCTTGTGCTCCCACAGCTAGCCTGTCCCCCAAGGCGTCCCATGCTCCTAGAGCTAGCTCATGCTCCCAGGCCTCCTTGTGCTCCCACAGCTAGCCTGTCCCCCAAGGGTCCTGTGCTCCTAGAGATAGCCTATGCTCCCAGGCCTCCTTGTGCTCCCACAGCTAGCCTGTCCCCCAAGGCGTCCCATGCTCCTAGAGCTAGCCCATGCTCCTAGGCCTCCTTGTGCTCCCACAGCTAGCCTGTCCCCCAAGGGTCCTGTGCTTCTAGAGCTAGCCTGTCCCCCAAGGCATCCCGTGCTCCTAGAGCTAGTCTGTGCTCCCAGGCCTCCTTGTGCTCCCACATCTAGCCTGTGCCCCAAGGCGTCCTGTGCTCCTAGAGCTAGCCCATGCTCCCAGGCCTCGTTGTGCTCCCACAGCTAGCCTGTCCCCCAAGGCGTCCCATGCTCCTAGAGCTAGCCCATGCTCCCAGGCCTCCTTGTGCTCCCACAGCTAGCCTGTCCCCCAAGGGTCCTGTGCTCCTAGAGCTAGCCTGTCCTCATGAGTACTAGGAGAAGTGTAAAATCATTTTCATCCTTCATACTAGACCCAAACATGAGCACTTGAGCCCACATGGGTACCCCGATACCTCCCTCTGATATTTTGCATCTTATTGCCCTGGCTTACTTTTGGGGTCGCATTTCATGGTGAGATGACGCAGCCCATGCCACGCTGAAAGAGCAGTCAATACTCAGACTTACCAAGAGGCAGAACGAGGAACCGGAGGTAGCAGAGCCAATCTGGAGTCTTTCCAGCGAGCTGCTCTACGAAGAAGCGAAGTATAACGCTGAGATAACTCTGATCACCAGCAACTACAACTTTTACCGGTGGAGGCATCAGCGAGTTACAATTACAGCTGGAAAAAAGATAGAAATTAAGAAATTACTGCCAACCCATAACTAAGAGGACGTGGTGTGACGTGTCCTCACTATACATGGATACATGTGATTACAGGAGACGGGGTGTGACGTGTCCTCACTATACATGGATACAAGTGATTACAGGAGACGGGGTGTGACGTGTCTTCACTATACGTGGATACATGTGACTACAGGAGACGTGGTGTGACGTGTCCTCACTATACGTGGATACATGTGATTACAGGAGACGGGGTGTGACGTGTCCTCACTATACATGGATACATGTGATTACAGGAGAGACGGGGTGTGACGTGTCCTCACTATACATGGATACATGTGATTACAGGAGAGACGTGGTGTGACGTGTCCTCACTATACATGGATACATGTGATTACAGGAGACGGGGTGTGACGTGTCCTCACTATACATGGATACATGTGATTACAGGAGACGGGGTGTGACGTGTCCTCACTATACGTGGATACAAGTGATTACAGGAGACGGGGTGTGACGTGTCCTCACTATACATGGATACATGTGATTACAAGAGACGTGGTGTGACGTGTCCTCACTATACGTGGATACATGTGATTATAGGAGACGTGGTGTGACGTGTCCTCACTATACATGGATACATGTGATTACAGGAGACGGGGTGTGACGTGTCCTCACTATACGTGGATACAAGTGATTATAGGAGACGTGGTGTGACGTGTCTTCACTATACATGGATACATGTGATTACAGGAGACGTGGTGTGACGTGTCCTCACTATACGTGGATACATGTGATTACAGGAGACGGGGTGTGACGTGTCCTCACTATGCATGGATACATGTGATTACAGGAGACGTGGTATGACGTGTCCTCACTATACGTGGATACATGTGATTACAGGAGACGTGGTGTGACGTGTCCTCACTATACATGGATACATGTGATTACAGGAGACGTGGTGTGACGTGTCTTCACTATACATGGATACATGTGATTACAGGAGACGTGGTGTGACGTGTCTTCACTATACGTGGATACATGTGATTACAGGAGACGTCTCCTCAATATACATGGATACAAGTGATTACAGGAGACGGGGTGTGACGTGTTTTCACTATACGTGGATACATGTGATTACAGGAGACGGGGTGTGACGTGTCCTCAATATACATGGATACAAGTGATTACAGGAGACGGGGTGTGACGTGTCCTCACTATACATGGATACATGTGATTACAGGAGACGGGGTGTGACGTCTCCTCAATATACGTGGATACATGTGATTACAGGAGATGGGGTGTGACGTGTCCTCACTATACATGGATACATGTGATTATAGGAGACGTGGTGTGACGTGTCCTCACTATACATGGATACAAGTGATTACAGGAGACGGGGTGTGACGTGTCCTCACTATGCATGGATACATGTGATTACAGGAGACGTGGTGTGACGTGTCCTCACTATACGTGGATACATGTGATTACAGGAGACGTGGTGTGACGTGTCCTCACTATACATGGATACATGTGATTATAGGAGACGTGGTGTGACGTGTCCTCACTATACATGGATACATGTGATTACAGGAGACAGGGTGTGACGTGTCCTCACTATACGTGGATACAAGTGATTATAGGAGATGTGGTGTGACGTGTCTTCACTATACATGGATACATGTGATTACAGGAGACGTGGTATGACGTGTCCTCACTATACGTGGATACATGTGATTACAGGAGACGTGGTGTGACGTGTCCTCACTATACATGGATACATGTGATTATAGGAGACGTGGTGTGACGTGTCCTCACTATACATGGATACATGTGATTACAGGAGACGGGGTGTGACGTGTCCTCACTATACGTGGATACAAGTGATTATAGGAGACGTGGTGTGACGTGTCTTCACTATACATGGATACAAGTGATTACAGGAGACGGGGTGTGACGTGTCTTCACTATACGTGGATACATGTGATTACAGGAGACGTCTCCTCAATATACATGGATACAAGTGATTACAGGAGACGTGGTATGACGTGTCCTCACTATACGTGGATACAAGTGATTATAGGAGACGTGGTGTGACGTGTCTTCACTATACATGGATACATGTGATTATAGGAGACGTGGTGTGACGTGTCTTCACTATACATGGATACATGTGATTACAGGAGACGTGGTGTGACGTGTCCTCACTATACATGGATACATGTGATTACAGGAGACGTGGTGTGACGTGTCCTCACTATACGTGGATACATGTGATTACAGGAGACATGGTGTGACGTGTCTTCACTATACATTGATACATGTGATTACAGGAGACGTGGTATGATGTGTCCTCACTATACATGGATACATGTGATTACAGGAGACGTGGTATGATGTGTCCTCACTATACTTGGATACATGTGACTAAAAGAGACGTGGTATGACTTGTCCTCACTATACATAGATACATGGGACTACAAGAGACAGGGTATGACGTGTCCTCACTATACGTGGATACAAGTGACTACAGGAGACGTGGTATGACGTGTCCTCACTATACATGGATACATGTGATTACAGGATACGTGGTATGATGTGTCCTCACTATACATGGATACATGTGACTAAAAGAGACGTGGTATGACGTGTCCTCACTATACATGGATACATGTGACTAGAGAAGACGTGGTATGATGTGTCCTCACTATACGTGGATACATGATATTACAGGAGACGTGGTATGACGTGTCCTCACTATACATGGATACATGTGACTACAGAAAACGTGGTATGACGTGTCTTTGCTATACATTGAAACATGTGACTACAAGAGACATGGTATGACGTGTCTTCCCTATTCATGGATACATGTGACTACAAGAGACGTGGTATGACGTGTCCTCACTATACATTGAAACATGTAACTACAGAAGACGTGGTATGATGTGTCTTCACTATACATGGATACAGGTGACTACAGGAGACGTGGTATGATGTGTCCTCATTATACATGGATACATGTGACTACAGGAGACGTGGTATGACGTGTCTTCACTATACGTGGATACATGTGATTACAGGAGACGTGGTGTGACGTGTCCTCACTATACATGGATACATGTGACTACAGGAGACGTGGTATGATGTGTCCTCACTATACATGGAAACATGTGACTACAGGAGACGTGGTGTGACATGTCTTCACTATACGTGGATACATGTGACTACAGGAAACGTGGTATGACGTGTCTTCACTATACATAGATACATGTGACTACAGAAGACGTGGTATGACGTGTCCTCACTATACATGGATACATGTGACTAGAAAAGACGTAGTATGACGTGTCCTCGCTATAAAAGAGTGGTTATTAATGGTGCATTCTCAGATTGGGCCAGGGTTACTAGTGGGGTACCACAAGGGTCTGTATTGGGCCCTCTATTATTTAATATATTTATTAATGATCTGGTGGATGGCTTACAGAGTAAAATATCAGTATTTGCAGATGATACAAAACTATGTAAGGTAGTTAACACAAAGGGGACAGTTTGCAACTACAGATGGATTTGAGTAAATTAGAGAATTGGGCTGAAAAATGGCAAATGAAGTATAACAGATAAGTGTAAGGTTCTGCACATGGGAAGGAGAAACAGATGCTACGATTACTTACTAAATGGGAAACTGCTGGAGAAATCAGACATTGAAAAAGACTGAGGCATCTTAGTCAATAAGAAGCTACACTGGCGTGCCCAGTGTCAGGCAGCAGCCACCAAAGCAAATAGGGTGATGGGAAGCATTAGAAGAGGTCTGGGGTTGGGAAGTACTCAGGTCTATTAATCAACTGGGAAAAATCTGTATTACTTCCGGTGGATGGAACCACAAACTCACCTAATTACGTAGACTCGGGCCTACAGGTTGTTGCCCAGTTTAAATATTTGGGGATAATGGTCATCACTCGTGTTGAGGATTATGAGAGTCTCAACCTAACCCATATTCTGTCGAAATTTAAGGATAAGAAGGAAGTCTGGTCTCGCCTGCCCTTCTCAGCAGTTGGCCGCACTAACCTGATCAAAATGATCTGGATGCCCCAACTACTATTCAAGCTACACAACTCCACAATGGATCCCACAAAGATTTTTCCATAAGGTAATTGCATTATTCCATGAATTGATCTGGAGCGGAAAGATGCCGCGCATTAGGCTCGAGACCCTGCAGAGGGATAAAAGTAGTGGAGGTCTGGCGGTACCCAATCCATGGGTTTACTATCTGGCGGCTCAGCTTCAGCACATTCGGGGATGGGAGGACCCTGGAGGGGGGAGCACAGTATACGATTCTACAACAATATTTTCACTCCACTAGTCTGTACAAGGTTCTAGAGGCAGGAGGCTTCGGAGCTGCTGCTAATAGTTGCCCAACCCTACTACTAATCCAAAAACTTTGGGATAAAACTAAAAAACTGCAAGACATTCAGGGAATCTCACAATACACCTCTATATGGAGAACTCCATGGTTGCCTAACTTGCATCGCTTAGAGGGGTTTGGGAGCTGGGCTTTGAGAGGGATAAATAGAGTCACACATATTGTGGAGGGGACAACTCAGAGGCTTCCCTCAGTTGCAGGCGGAGTTTGGGATCCAGAATTCGGAGTTTTATAAGTACTTGCACCTGAGACCTGCCTAACAGGCAGAAACCTCTATTACGGGCAGAGCATTGGAGCAGAGCAAAGTCATGCAACGCATAGCAACCTCTAGAGGCTCAGCGGCAGTGATCTCTCGTCTACATTGGGATCTATTATATCTGGTGCACCGGAACTTTCCAGTAAACGCAAAAGAAAAATGGGAACGAGCTATAGGACCTATTCAGGACAACCATTGGGTAGAAATTTTAGAATTCCTAGTCTATGATTGGGGAGGCATACAGACTGTCACACCTGTGCGCTATTCACCAATATATCGCACTCCTAGTTTCCTGTCTGATATTGGAGTTAGAACTGACCCCTTCTGCCCGCGATGCAAAATATGTTCCGCAGATCTATTACATATGATGTGGTCGTGTCCTGATATTGAACATTACTGGAGAGAGGTGACAGAGATAATCGATAGAGTATATATGATAGAGACGAGCTTTGTGTGTATTCTGGGATACGTGGAGGATTTACCTCTGGAGGAGGAGGGGGGCAAAGTGGCCGTATCTAGACTGTTATATATTGCCAGGAAACTGATCGCTCAGCACTGGATCTCGGACCACAGGCCTACAATATCTGAAGATGTCAAGAAGGTTAATTGGGTGATAAATGTGGAGAAAAGTATATATCGGAAAAGAAATGGCGTCATCAAATTTGAAAAAATATGGGCACGATGGATAGACGGATAGACGGGTCAGGGTTGGCCTCGAGGGAACTGATTAGGTTTAGATTGGGCTTACTCTAAATTGATAACAAAGGGAAAAGGGCGAGAAAAGTTCTGCAGAACTTATCTATAATGATGACGGAGGTTTGGGGAGAAGAGAGTAGCACGGGGAGAAGAGAGTAGCACGGGGAGAAGAGAGTAGCACGGGGAGAAGAGAGTAGCACGGGGAGAAGAGAGTAGCACGGGGAGAAGGGAGTAGCACGGGGAGAAGAGAGCAAGCACGGGGAGAAGAGAGCAGCACGGGGAGAAGAGAGCAGCATGGGGAGAAGAGAGCAGCATGGGGAGAAGAGAGTAGCATGGGGAGAAGAGGGTAGCACGGGGAGAAGAGAGCAGCATGGGGAGAAGAGAGCAGCATGGGGAGAAGAGAGTAGCATGGGGAGAAGAGAGTAGCATGGGGAGAAAAGAGTTATCATGGGGAGAAGAGAGCAGCATGGGGAGAAGAGAGCAGCATGGGGAGAAGAGAGCAGCATGGGGAGAAGAGAGCAGCATGGGGAGAAGAGAGCAGCATGGGGAGAAGAGAGCAGCATGGGGAGAAGAGAGCAGCATGGGGAGAAGAGAGTAGCATGGGGAGAAGAGAGTAGCATGGGGAGAAGAGAGCAGCATGGGGAGAAGGGAGCAGCATGGGGAGAAGAGAGCAGCATGGGGAGAAGAGAGCAGCATGGGGAGAAGAGAGCAGCATGGGGAGAAGAGAGCAGCATGGGGAGAAGAGAGCAGCATGGGGAGAAGAGAGTAGCATGGGGAGAAGAGAGCAGCATGGGGAGAAGAGAGCAGCATGGGGAGAAGAGAGCAGCATGGGGAGAAGAGAGTAGCATGGGGAGAAGAGAGCAGCATGGGGAGAAGAGAGTAGCATGGGGAGAAGAGAGCAGCATGGGGAGAAGAGAGCAGCATGGGGAGAAGAGAGCAGCATGGGGAGAAGAGAGCAGCATGGGGAGAAGAGAGTAGCATGGGGAGAAGAGAGCAGCATGGGGAGAAGAGAGCAGCATGGGGAGAAGAGAGCAGCATGGGGAGAAGAGAGTAGCATGGGGAGAAGAGAGTAGCATGGGGAGAAGAGAGCAGCATGGGGAGAAGAGAGCAGCATGGGGAGAAGAGAGCAGCATGGGGAGAAGAGAGCAGCATGGGGAGAAGAGAGCAGCATGGGGAGAAGAGAGCAGCATGGGGAGAAGAGAGTAGCATGGGGAGAAAAGAGTTATCATGGGGAGAAGAGAGTAGCATGGGGAGAAGAGAGCAGCATGGGGAGAAGAGAGTAGCATGGGGAGAAGAGAATAGCACGGGGAGAAGAGAGTAGCACGGGGAGAAGAGAGTAGCACGGGGAGAAGAAAGCAGCATGGGGAGAAGAGAGCAGCATGGGGAGAAGAGAGCAGCATGGGGAGAAGAGAGTAGCATGGGGAGAAGAGAGCAGCACGGGGAGAAGAGAGCAGCACGGGGAGAAGAGAGCAGCACGGGGAGAAGAGAGCAGCACGGGGAGAAGAGAGCAGCACGGGGAGAAGAGAGCAGCACGGGGAGAAGAGAGCAGCACGGGGAGAAGGGAGTAGCACGGGGAGAAGGGAGTAGCACGGGGAGAAGAGAGTAGCACGGGGAGAAGAGAGTAGCACGGGGAGAAGAGAGTAGCACGGGGAGAAGAGAGTAGCACGGGGAGAAGGGAGTAGCACGGGGAGAAGGGAGTAGCACGGGGAGAAGAGAGTAGCACGGGGAGAAGAGAGTAGCACGGGGAGAAGGGAGTAGCACGGGGAGAAGGGAGTAGCACGGGGAGAAGGGAGTAGCACGGGGAGAAGGGAGTAGCACGGGGAGAAGAGGGCAGCACGGGGAGAAGAGGGCAGCACGGGGAGAAGAGGGCAGCACGGGGAGAAGAGGGTAGCACGGGGAGAAGAGGGTAGCACGGGGAGAAGGGAGCAGCACGGGGAGAAGAGAGTAGCACGGGGAGAAGGGAGTAGCACGGGGAGAAGGGAGTAGCACGGGGAGAAGAGAGTAGCACGGGGAGAAGAGAGTAGCACGGGGAGAAGAGAGTAGCACGGGGAGAAGAGAGTAGCACGGGGAGAAGAGAGCAGCATGGGGAGAAGAGAGTAGCATGGGGAGAAAAGAGTTATCATGGGGAGAAGAGAGTAGCATGGGGAGAAGAGAGCAGCATGGGGAGAAGAGAGTAGCATGGGGAGAAGAGAGCAGCACGGGGAGAAGAGAGTAGCACGGGGAGAAGGGAGTAGCACGGGGAGAAGGGAGTAGCACGGGGAGAAGGGAGTAGCACGGGGAGAAGGGAGTAGCACGGGGAGAAGAGGGCAGCACGGGGAGAAGAGGGCAGCACGGGGAGAAGAGAGTAGCACGGGAAGAAGAGAGTAGCACGGGGAGAAGAGGGCAGCACGGGGAGAAGAGGGCAGCACGGGGAGAAGAGGGCAGTACGGGGAGAAGGGAGCAGCACGGGGAGAAGGGAGCAGCGCGGGGAGAAGGGAGCAGCACGGGGAGAAGAGAGTAGCATGGGGAGAAGAGAGTAGCACGGGGAGAAGAGAGTAGCACGGGGAGAAGAGAGCAGCACGGGGAGAAGAGAGTAGCATGGGAACAGGTTAGATTCTTCATCAAAAATGACATTTAACAGTGTACAATGCCAAACAAAGCAAAAACTCAAAAGAAAACCAAAAGTAATTGGATTAATTGATAAATGAATAATGGTACTTAAGAACTTGTGTCTAGGGATGTGTGGAGCTGCAGATTCGACAATATCTCTCCTTTCTACAGGACTGTTTAATGTTTGTTGGGGAGGGTTGGGAGGGGGGGTAGAGGCTGGGGAGCCTCCAATGTTTATTTGGTTGTAACTTATAAAACTTTAATAAAAACATTTAATTAAAAAAAGAAGAGGTCTGGGGGCACGAGATGAAAACATCAGTCTCCCTCTGTACAAATCACTCGTCAGACCACACTTGGAGTATTGTGTGCAATTTTGGGCGCCGGTGCTGAAGAAAGACATTACTGAACTTGAAAGGGTTCAGAGGCGGGCTACTAAAATAATAAATGGAATGGGTGCATTACAATACATGGAAAGGTTATCAAAATTAGGTCTATTTACTCTAGAAAAGAGAAGACTTAGGGGAGACCTAATAAATATGTACAAATATATCAGAGGGCCATATAGAGATCTCTCCCATGATCTGTTTGTACCAAGGACTATGACAAGAACAAGGGGGCATTCTCTTCGATTGGAGGAAAGAAAATTCCTACATCAGCATAGAAGAGGGTTCTTCACGGTAAGAGCATAGAAGAGGGTTCTTCACGGTAAGAGCATAGAAGAGGGTTCTTCACGGTAAGAGCAGTGAGGCTCTGGAACTCTCTTCCTGAGGAAGTGGTGATGGCCACTCACTGAATGAATGTAAGAGAGGAATGGAGGCTTTTCTTGTTTGTAACAGTATAGAAGGTTATGAATAGCATAATCTTACAGGTAGAGAGGTGACCCAGCTTAGGAGGCGGGAAGGAATTTTTCCCTATGGGGATAATGGGCTTCTACTCTGGGTTTTTGCCTTCCCCTGGATCAACCCTGCAGAACAGCGGCACTAAAATAGGCTGAACTGGATGGACGTAAGGTCTTCCTCCAGGATTGGACACTATGTTAGGCCTAAAACACACTTCTTCAAAAAAAACGTACATGTCTTACGGTCCGTTTTTTTGGGGCGTTTCTCCGGTACGTATGGCATCCGTGTGATGGCGTATGCGAGCCGTGTGTACGTGTAAAATGCCCGTGTATGTGTACGTGGAATGTCCGTGTGGAATATCCGTGTGTGTTGCACAATGTCGTTGATACATGTCAGCTGACAGCAGACAGAGTTGCGCGATGAGAATGAACTCGGGTGAACTTCACCCGACTTCATTGTCATGCCGCGGCTCTGTCTGTGTGCCGCGTACCGATTAGCGGTCACCTGTGAAGGATTCACCAGTGACCGCTAATCCCCCGAGTGACTGAAGTGAGCAGCCCTCTCTCATACTCACCGCTCCCCGATCACCAGCGCGGCGAGGAACAGCTGTGCAGAGAATACGCGGCAACAATTACTTTGAATATGCCGGCCGCTCATTAATCAATTTCGTATTCCCTGCTTTCCCCACCCACCGACGCCTATGATTGGTTGCAGTCAGACACGCCCCCACGCTGAGTGACAGGTGTCACACTGCACCCAATCACAGCAGCCGGTGGGCGTGTCTATACTGTGCAGTAAAATAAATAAATAATTTAAAAAAACGGCGTGCGGTCCCCCCCCCATTTTAATACCAGCCAGATAAAGCCATACGGCTGAAGGCTGGTATTCTCAGGATGGGGAGCCCCACGTTATGGGGAGCCCCCCAGCCTAATAATATCAGCCAGCAGCCGCCCAGAATTGCCGCATACATTATATGCGACAGTTCTGGGACTGTACCCGGCACTTCCCGATTTGCCCTGGTGCGTTGGCAAATCGGGGTAATAAGGAGTTATTGGCAGCCCATAGCTGCCAATAAGTCCTAGATTAATCATGTCAGGCGTCTCCCCGAGATTCCTTCCATGATTAATCTGTAAGTGACAGTAAATAAACACACACACCCGAAAAATCCTTTATTAGAAATAAAAAACACGGACTTCCGGGAGGCGGAGCTACGAGGTAGCTGCTTTTATCACGAGCTCCTCAGCAGCCTAGGCCAAAAACGTTATCCAGGCCCATCCTAACATCTCAAGGCTGCAGGGATAAGGCCAGGACAAGGGGCGCACATCAGGCCCGGCTCTCCTGATACTCCGGAGGTGAAAGGTGTATGCTGCACCACAAAGAAAGGAGTGCTCTGACACAAAGCACCAGGCTGCAGGCTGTGCTGCACAGAGGAACGCTGCCCATCCTCCCTGCTCCCCCTGCAGCTGTGCCACTGCAAACGGAAAGCACCCGGGACCTGGTAAGAGAGGGGTTAAATATCGGGCACTAACATCCAGAAGGAGACAGGGAGGGAGACTGAAGCGCTTCCAGCGGCAGCCATAGTTTTCAGTGAACTCTCACACACTCCCCTCCCTGCCACAGAAGAAATAGTGAAACACTGAGCAGCAGCAAGCTCAGCAAACAGGACTGCACGCTGTGTTTACCTGTCACACAGAGCTCCGTGGACCCACCGTCTGAGATACTGTGAGTGAGGGGGGAGCTGAGAGACCCTGGAGACATTCGTGGACAGGCCCACCATCTGAGATACTGTGAGTGAGGGGGGAGCTGAGAGCCCCTGGAGACATTCGTGGACAGGCCCACCATCTGAGATACTGTGAGTGAGGGGGGAGCTGAGAGACCCTGGAGACATTCGTGGACAGGCCCACCGTCTGAGATACTGTGAGTGAGGGGGGAGCTGAGAGACCCTGGAGACATTCGTGGACAGGCCCACCATCTGAGATACTGTGAGTGAGGGGGGAGCTGAGAGCCCCTGGAGACATTCAGGTCAGGAGATAAACAGGGGGCTGTGGAGGGGGCAGATACATCCCTGCAGGTCTCATCTTAGGGTATGTGCACACGTTTCTTTTTTTTCAGCGCGGAAAAAAACGCACCCTCTGGCAGAGGGGAGAATTGTAAGCAATGCTTTTTTGAGAAAAAGGCATCGAAAACGCATGCGTTTTTCATGCGTTTTTCATGCGTTTTTCATGCGTTTTTTTAGGTGCGTTTTTTAAGACTTGTCAGTGTTAATAAAGTTGGTTGAACACAGACCTTTGGAAAAAAAACCCTGTGATGTCATTTCCTTCTCCACATTCTGCTTGGATAAATGGGAGAGCTTGGAATGGAAGGAGCACCATTTGAATTTTGGAAAAGTTGAAATAAACTTCGCGCACCATGTCACATTAGCAGAGCCCCTTGGGTACCTATACATCAGAAAACCCCCACAAGTGACCCCATTTTGGAATCTGCACCCCTCAAGGATTTTATTCTGGAGTATATTAAGCATTTTGAATCCACAGCTACTTCACCCAAAATGTTGCTGTAGCAACAATATTCTCACTTTTAGGCCCGTTTCACACGTCAGTGAAAAACAGTGACGTTTTTCACTGGCGTGTAAAACACGCACATGTCCCTCCGTGTGGCGTGAATCACGGCACACGTGGGTTGTCTAAGTGCAATCCGGGCTCCGTTCTCCGTGGCCCGTGATTGCACTTAGAGATTAACTCACCTGTGCCCGCTCCCGCTGTCCATGGTGCTGATCGCTCACGCGGTGCAGCATCCGGCTGGCGGTGACCTCCACAGCAGCTGCTTCCGGGTCGGCTGTGTCGCACATCATGAATATGCGCGACAATAATGAGCCGGCTCAGAAGCAGTAGGCTGCACGGGCTGCAGAGGACATCGCTGGACGCCGGGTGAGTAAAAATGATTTTTATTTTAAAAGCACTTTTTTTCTGGCACGTGTTTCACGGACCACACCACTGCGTTGTCCGTGGAACATCAGTGATGCCAGAAAAAAATGGACATGTCTTCGTGCGGCAATCACGCACACGCGGGTACGCCGCACGGAGACACGTGCAGTGACAAATCACTGACGTGTGAGCAGACCCATTCATTATAATGCGTCTGCGTATGTCAGGGATTCTGGTACGTTTAAAAAAAAGCACAAACGTACCAGAATCACTGACGTGTGAAACAGGCCTAAGGCTATGTGGCCATGATCCAGCGACACGGCGTCCAGTACACAGTGTCAGCCTCCTGCAGAGATGTGAGTGTTGTCCACGGGAGAACGCAGCTGGCCATGCCCACGATTTGGGTTCAGGCTGCTGTGGAGCTCTATGCTACCTGCAGAGAACACTCTCGTCTCCGCAGCATAAATTGACATGCTGAGGCTCGGGAAGCCACGCCACCGGTCAGTTTATGCTGCGGAGAAAAGAAGCACAGTGGGCATGAGATTTCTAAAAATCCTTCCACTGTGCTTCTACTGCACAATGCAGCGTTATGGACGCAGGGAAAACAATCTGCGCCCAAAACGCTGCAAACCCCGATTGTGGGCATCCAGCCTAAAAAGCGTCAATGGAGGTCAAATATATATACAACGTCCCACCCCCCCCTGCATATTCTAAGCTGGCACCTTTAGTACCTTTCATGTGGCACTAAAGGGTGCCTAGCCTAGTTTTTATCACAAAAACAAAAAAAAACAAATGGCGTGGGGTCCCCCCTATTTTTGATAGCCAGTCAGGGTAAAGCAGACAGCTGTTGCCTGCAAACCACAGCTGGCAGCTTCATCTTGTCTGGTGATCAATTTGGAGGGCTCCCCAGGTTTTTTTTTTTATTTATAAATAAAAATAATAAAAAAAAAATAACATGGGGTCCCCCCAAATTAGATCACCAGCCAAGGTGAAGCTGACAGCTGAGGTCTGGTATTCTCAGGGTGGGAAGAGCCATGGTTATTGGACTCTTCCCAGCCTAAAAATAGCAGGCCACAGCCGCCCCAGAAGTGGCGCATCCATTAGATGCGCCAATCCTGGCGCTTCGCCCCAACTCATCCCGCGCCCTGGTGCGTTGGCTAACGGGGTAATAAATGGGGTTGATACCAGATGTGTAATGTCACCTGGCATCAAGCCCAGCAATTAGTGATGTCACGGCGTCTATCAGACACCCGACATAACTAATTGACAGTAAACAAAAGCAAAAAAAGACAACAAAAAATTTTTTATTAGAAAAAACACTCCCCAAATCATTCCCTTGTTCTCCAATTTAATAAAAAAAATAGGTCAGCAGAAATCCATTTGGATGTCCCACGTCGGCTCTGGACCTTCTAGAATATGGGGGCACGTTCAGGGAACGTATCCCCCATTTTCTAGGAGGGCAGACCCTCCATTTGAGGAGAGTGGGTGCAAAAATCTGCACCCACTCTCCCCGGGTCACAGCTGCAGACTGCCGAGCAGCCAGCACAGCTCACACTGAACACAGTGCTGGCTGTCAGCTGCTCTGCTCATGTGACCGCACTGACCGGCGTCTGCTGTGAAGGAGGAGGGGGCCGCGGGGGATCAGCGCTGCGACCGGACAGGTATGTATGACACCGGGGGGAATTGGGGTGAACGGTCAGGGCCCGGGTGCATTTTTCTGTCGCATGTCTCAAGGCACATGCGACAGATAACATAGGAGCAGGGCGGCCGGTGCGCTACTGTGCGCGCGGCCATGTTGGATTTTCGGGAGGGGGGTCGGGGCGGGCACTTTGGCGACACCGGGGGCTTTGCCAGGAAGTGAGGTCAACAGGAAACCTCTTGACCTCACTTCCAGGTAAATGCCTGCGTTCTGGCGTGCCGACAAAGCCCGCGGACCGCAACAAAAAAGCAGGTCCATGCGGTGTAGCTGCGTTCTGACCCCACATCATTGATTTCAATGGGGGAGAGAACGCAGCCACAACGCACAAAAGAAGTGACATGCTGCTTTTCTTTCCGCACCGATTTTTGGCATCCAAAACGCTGCGGAAAGAAACGCAGCGTGTGCACTGATTTTTCAGCTTTCCCATACACTTTGCTGGGAAAGCTGAACGCATGCAATTTGCCACTGAAACGCTGTGGTTCAAAACGCAGCGTTTCCGCAGTAAAAAACGCAACGTGTGCACACAGCCTTACATGGCTGCTGCACAAGGCCTGTAATCTGCAACAGTAAACAGAGGCAGATAAGCCTGAAGTGCATCACAGCTCAACTTGATTAACCCCTACCTCACCACTTCACCAGCACTGACAGTATAGAAGAGGGTGAAAAACAAAAAGAAGTGGGATCAGTCATCTGGCCTGCCTCCTGCCCTTCTGACTGGTCTTTTTCAAGTAACATCTATACACTCTCATACACAGCGTGGAAATAATTGTGAAACAGCCAAGTTTACCACACAGATGTAATTAAGCTTATGTTATTGTGACGTCACCACAGTCTCTAAAGAAGCTCTATATTTACAGTTCTTACTATGGATAAATTTGTGGGTAAGAGCAATGCCACACAACCAAGTAAAGGAATTAGACCGCAAAGACGAAACCAAAATGCACCCCCATCACCAGGGGCTTCCCCTGAGGCAACTACAGACCCACCCCAGGCCACTGCTAAGGCCATCACGGATCTCTTGATGCCGGTGATTGATGGGCGGCTGGCAGCCTTCCAGTCTTCATTAGACATTATAGTCACCCAAGTTAATGCCCAGGGTTCAAGGCTAACAGATGTGGAGCAGAGGGTCTCTGACATGGAGGACTCTGTAAAGGAAATTTCAGAGATGCTGGAGAGCAGGAATAAGGACATTGCTGTATTGCTGGACAAGGTAGATGATCTGGAGAACAGGTCCAGACGCAATAATTTAAGGTTGGTGGGCGTCCCTGAATCGGTTCGGCAAGCTGATCTACTGAAACTCACTTCAGAATGGCTACCAGGAGCTTTGAAATTGGATCTAAAGTCGGGGCCAATTGCTATTGAAAGGGCCCACAGAGTGGGCCCACCGCGAAATGATGGAGAGGTCAGACCCAGACAAGTAATTTTTAAGGTCCTGGACTTCCAAGACAAGATCAGATTGCTGACCGCATTTAGAGAAAATCGCTCACTTATCTACAATAACTCTAAACTGCTTTTGTTCTAAGATTACTCAGCAGCCTTGACAACAAGACGCAAAGCCTTCAATCCAGTATGCAAACTATTGGCGGAAAAAAATATTCGCTTCAGTCTACTGTATCCTGCTGTTCTACGCTTCACTACAGGGGGAAAGAATTGGACTTTTGAAGATCCTAAGTTGGTTTTAAATTACCTTCTTCAGGAAAATGGAGCTTCGCCAGCAGTCAACACAGACACTTAAATCGGAGACGTCACTGTGCTACAGTTCTGATGTTCATTCTGTTTTTCCTTTTTTTTTTCAGTGTCAGGACTGCCAGAGAGGCAGGTGACATTGCCATTAGATTAAGGTTTTTGTTTAGATGGGAAGGGGTTAGGGGGCTCTGCGTGCGTACCTTTAGTTTAGCTCTCATATGGGTTGTCGCGTTTACTCGCTGGGATGGACGAGGGAACCCAAATAGGTTGTTTATAATTTTACAATTAATTCCTCCTTCTGGAATAGGATAAATGACTAACACAGAGAGCACAAATGTGTCCACGATTAAATCGCTGTATTGGTGCTCCTGGAATGTTAACGGGTTAAACTCTCCTATTAAGAGGAAAAAAGTTTTCAATTATCTACATCGTTTAAATTGCCATATTGTCTTCTTACAGGAAACACACTGGATGAAGGGCAATCACCCATTTCTTCACAGCAGAAAATATGCCGTATGCGCAGAAGCGTCATTTACGAGAAACCAAAGAGGGGTAGCTATATTGATCAATAAGCATATTAGTCATGAAGTTCTGGAGGTTTCAGAGGACCCTATGGGGAGATTATTATTGGTGAAAGTGAAGATAGAGGGCACTATCTACAACTTAGCAAACATATATGCACCAAATATTCCTGATCCACAGTCCAGAGCCAGATTGATCGAAAGTATCACAGGTTGGGATATGACTAATTTAATTGTAGGCGGAGATTTCAATGAGGCTCATGATGGAATTTTAGACAGGTCAAGTCCCCAGCCATCTCCTCTATTGGCGCTCCATAGTGGTTTGCAATATCTCGTCAAACAATTGGGACTAATAGACACATGGCGCATGCAGCACCCAATAGATAAAGACTATACATTTTATTCACATGTCCATGACTTACATACACGGATTGACTATTGGCTACTAAGCCCGGCACTGACGCCACATTTACTTTCCTCCAACATCCTAGACATCTGTATTTCGGATCATGCACCGGTTACTTTTAATTTGTTATTATCTACCACAATACTACGGGAAAGAAGGTGGAGGTTTCCTTCATATTTATATCAATCTGAGGATTTCAAAGCTTCTTTACAAAACTACTGGAGCTTTTATGAGAATGATAATCACGAGCATAGTGGGGACGCTGGTTTGTATTGGGCTGCCTCCAAGGCAGTAGTAAGAGGTCAGATAATATCATATGTCAGCCATAAGAGAAAAAAGCTCCTGGAACAAACAATATCAGCACAAAAACTTCTCACGCAGGCATATAAAGATTTTACAAATAACAACACGGATGCGACAAAACAACATTTCTTAGAGGCCAAGGAGGCGGCGGACACCTTGGCCCATGAGATGGCACTTAGTAACCTGGACTACCAGAAACATAAATACTTTAAATGGGGCAACAAACCTGGGAAATTACTAGCTTCTCTAACCAAACCCTTTAGAACCACCACTAGAATCCACAAAATTAAAAAGAAAGATGGTACCATGGTAACAAAAGATGAGGAAATAGTGGAGGAGTTCAGGGCATTCTTTGGCTCGCTGTATGAGGCGGAACCGAGGGAGGTTGACGGGGAAGCTGATTTTATCCATGGTACCGTAGCGCCCATCTTGACAGAGGAACAAAGAGTAGTACTAAACGCCCCTATAAATATTTCAGAAATAGTAAAAACTATTGGCACTCTTAAACTAGCCAAAAGCCCAGGGCCCGACGGATTTACTAACGAATATTATAAGATCTTGGGAGCCTCTATCGGTCCTCATCTATGTGCAGTGTATAATAAGATAGTCACAGATAGAATAATTCCCGACAGGTTCAATGAGGCAAACATTATAGTATTACCTAAGCCAGGAAAAGACCCACTACAGGTGGAGGGATACAGACCCACTACAGGTGGAGGGATACAGACCCGCTACAGGTGGAGGGATACAGACCCGCTACAGGTGGAGGGATACAGACCCACTACAGGTGGAGGGACACAGACCCACTACAGGTGGAGGGATACAGACCCACTACAGGTGGAGGGATACAGACCCACTACAGGTGGAGGGACACAGACCCACTACAGGTGGAGGGATACAGACCCGCTACAGGTGGAGGGATACAGACCCGCTACAGGTGGAGGGATACAGACCCACTACAGGTGGAGGGATACAGACCCACTACAGGTGGAGGGATACAGACCCACTACAGGTGGAGGGATACAGACCCACTACAGGTGGAGGGATACAGACCCGCTACAGGTGGAGGGATACAGACCCGCTACAGGTGGAGGGATACAGACCCGCTACAGGTGGAGGGATACAGACCCACTACAGGTGGAGGGATACAGACCCACTACAGGTGGAGGGACACAGACCCACTACAGGTGGAGGGATACAGACCCACTACAGGTGGAGGGATACAGACCCACTACAGGTGGAGGGACACAGACCCACTACAGGTGGAGGGACACAGACCCACTACAGGTGGAGGGACACAGACCCACTACAGGTGGAGGGATACAGACCCACTACAGGTGGAGGGACACAGACCCGCTACAGGCGGAGGGACACAGACCCACTACAGGCGGAGGGACACAGACCCGCTACAGGTGGAGGGACACAGACCCGCTACAGGTGGAGGGATACAGACCCGCTACAGGTGGAGGGACGCAGACCCGCTACAGGCGGAGGGACACAGACCCGCTACAGGCGGAGGGATACAGACCCACTACAGGTGGAGGGATACAGACCCACTACAGGTGGAGGGATACAGACCCACTACAGGTGGAGGGATACAGACCCACTACAGGTGGAGGGATACAGACCCACTACAGGTGGAGGGATACAGACCCACTACAGGTGGAGGGATACAGACCCGCTACAGGTGGAGGGACACAGACCCGCTACAGGTGGAGGGATACAGACCCACTACAGGTGGAGGGATACAGACCCACTACAGGTGGAGGGATACAGACCCACTACAGGTGGAGGGATACAGACCCGCTACAGGTGGAGGGATACAGACCCACTACAGGTGGAGGGATACAGACCCACTACAGGTGGAGGGATACAGACCCACTACAGGTGGAGGGATACAGACCCACTACAGGTGGAGGGATACAGACCCACTACAGGTGGAGGGATACAGACCCGCTACAGGTGGAGGGACACAGACCCGCTACAGGTGGAGGGATACAGACCCACTACAGGTGGAGGGATACAGACCCGCTACAGGTGGAGGGATACAGACCCACTACAGGTGGAGGGATACAGACCCGCTACAGGTGGAGGGATACAGACCCGCTACAGGTGGAGGGATACAGACCCGCTACAGGTGGAGGGATACAGACCCGCTACAGGTGGAGGGATACAGACCCGCTACAGGTGGAGGGATACAGACCCGCTACAGGTGGAGGGATACAGACCCGCTACAGGTGGAGGGATACAGACCCACTACAGGTGGAGGGATACAGACCCACTACAGGTGGAGGGATACAGACCCACTACAGGTGGAGGGATACAGACCCGCTACAGGTGGAGGGATACAGACCCGCTACAGGTGGAGGGATACAGACCCGCTACAGGTGGAGGGATACAGACCCGCTACAGGTGGAGGGATACAGACCCGCTACAGGTGGAGGGACACAGACCCGCTACAGGTGGAGGGATACAGACCCGCTACAGGTGGAGGGATACAGACCCGCTACAGGTGGAGGGATACAGACCCGCTACAGGTGGAGGGATACAGACCCGCTACAGGTGGAGGGATACAGACCCGCTACAGGTGGAGGGATACAGACCCGCTACAGGTGGAGGGATACAGACCCGCTACAGGTGGAGGGATACAGACCCACTACAGGTGGAGGGATACAGACCCGCTACAGGTGGAGGGATACAGACCCGCTACAGGTGGAGGGATACAGACCCGCTACAGGTGGAGGGATACAGACCCACTACAGGTGGAGGGATACAGACCCACTACAGGTGGAGGGATACAGACCCGCTACAGGTGGAGGGATACAGACCCGCTACAGGTGGAGGGATACAGACCCGCTACAGGTGGAGGGATACAGACCCGCTACAGGTGGAGGGATACAGACCCGCTACAGGTGGAGGGATACAGACCCGCTACAGGTGGAGGGATACAGACCCGCTACAGGTGGAGGGATACAGACCCGCTACAGGTGGAGGGATACAGACCCGCTACAGGTGGAGGGATACAGACCCGCTACAGGTGGAGGGATACAGACCCGCTACAGGTGGAGGGACACAGACCCGCTACAGGTGGAGGGATACAGACCCGCTACAGGTGGAGGGATACAGACCCGCTACAGGTGGAGGGATACAGACCCGCTACAGGTGGAGGGATACAGACCCGCTACAGGTGGAGGGATACAGACCCGCTACAGGTGGAGGGATACAGACCCGCTACAGGTGGAGGGATACAGACCCGCTACAGGTGGAGGGATACAGACCCACTACAGGTGGAGGGATACAGACCCACTACAGGTGGAGGGATACAGACCCGCTACAGGTGGAGGGATACAGACCCGCTACAGGTGGAGGGATACAGACCCGCTACAGGTGGAGGGATACAGACCCGCTACAGGTGGAGGGATACAGACCCGCTACAGGTGGAGGGATACAGACCCACTACAGGTGGAGGGATACAGACCCGCTACAGGTGGAGGGATACAGACCCGCTACAGGTGGAGGGATACAGACCCGCTACAGGTGGAGGGATACAGACCCGCTACAGGTGGAGGGATACAGACCCGCTACAGGTGGAGGGATACAGACCCACTACAGGTGGAGGGATACAGACCCACTACAGGTGGAGGGATACAGACCCGCTACAGGTGGAGGGATACAGACCCGCTACAGGTGGAGGGATACAGACCCGCTACAGGTGGAGGGATACAGACCCGCTACAGGTGGAGGGATACAGACCCGCTACAGGTGGAGGGATACAGACCCGCTACAGGTGGAGGGATACAGACCCGCTACAGGTGGAGGGATACAGACCCGCTACAGGTGGAGGGATACAGACCCGCTACAGGTGGAGGGATACAGACCCGCTACAGGTGGAGGGATACAGACCCGCTACAGGTGGAGGGATACAGACCCGCTACAGGTGGAGGGATACAGACCCGCTACAGGTGGAGGGATACAGACCCACTACAGGTGGAGGGATACAGACCCATTACAGGTGGAGGGATACAGACCCGCTACAGGTGGAGGGACACAGACCCGCTACAGGTGGAGGGATACAGACCCGCTACAGGTGGAGGGATACAGACCCGCTACAGGTGGAGGGATACAGACCCGCTACAGGTGGAGGGATACAGACCCGCTACAGGTGGAGGGATACAGACCCGCTACAGGTGGAGGGATACAGACCCGCTACAGGTGGAGGGATACAGACCCGCTACAGGTGGAGGGATACAGACCCGCTACAGGTGGAGGGATACAGACCCGCTACAGGTGGAGGGATACAGACCCGCTACAGGTGGAGGGATACAGACCCGCTACAGGTGGAGGGATACAGACCCGCTACAGGTGGAGGGATACAGACCCGCTACAGGTGGAGGGATACAGACCCGCTACAGGTGGAGGGATACAGACCCGCTACAGGTGGAGGGATACAGACCCGCTACAGGTGGAGGGATACAGACCCGCTACAGGTGGAGGGATACAGACCCGCTACAGGTGGAGGGATACAGACCCGCTACAGGTGGAGGGATACAGACCCGCTACAGGTGGAGGGATACAGACCCGCTACAGGTGGAGGGATACAGACCCGCTACAGGTGGAGGGATACAGACCCGCTACAGATGGAGGGATACAGACCCGCTACAGGTGGAGGGATACAGACCCGCTACAGGTGGAGGGATACAGACCCGCTACAGGTGGAGGGATACAGACCCGCTACAGGTGGAGGGATACAGACCCGCTACAGGTGGAGGGATACAGACCCGCTACAGGTGGAGGGACACAGACCCGCTACAGGTGGAGGGACACAGACCCGCTACAGGTGGAGGGACACAGACCCGCTACAGGTGGAGGGATACAGACCCGCTACAGGTGGAGGGATACAGACCCGCTACAGGTGGAGGGATACAGACCCGCTACAGGTGGAGGGATACAGACCCGCTACAGGTGGAGGGATACAGACCCGCTACAGGTGGAGGGATACAGACCCGCTACAGGTGGAGGGATACAGACCCGCTACAGGTGGAGGGATACAGACCCGCTACAGGTGGAGGGATACAGACCCGCTACAGGTGGAGGGATACAGACCCGCTACAGGTGGAGGGATACAGACCCGCTACAGGTGGAGGGATACAGACCCGCTACAGGTGGAGGGATACAGACCCGCTACAGGTGGAGGGATACAGACCCGCTACAGGTGGAGGGATACAGACCCGCTACAGGTGGAGGGATACAGACCCGCTACAGGTGGAGGGATGCAGACCCGCTACAGGTGGAGGGATGCAGACCCGCTACAGGTGGAGGGATGCAGACCCGCTACAGGTGGAGGGATGCAGACCCGCTACAGGTGGAGGGATGCAGACCCGCTACAGGTGGAGGGATGCAGACCCGCTACAGGTGGAGGGATGCAGACCCGCTACAGGTGGAGGGATGCAGACCCGCTACAGGTGGAGGGATGCAGACCCGCTACAGGTGGAGGGATGCAGACCCGCTACAGGTGGAGGGATACAGACCCGCTACAGGTGGAGGGATACAGACCCGCTACAGGTGGAGGGATACAGACCCGCTACAGGTGGAGGGATACAGACCCGCTACAGGTGGAGGGATACAGACCCGCTACAGGTGGAGGGATACAGACCCGCTACAGGTGGAGGGATACAGACCCGCTGCAGGTGGAGGGATACAGACCCGCTACAGGTGGAGGGATACAGACCCGCTACAGGTGGAGGGATACAGACCCGCTACAGGTGGAGGGATACAGACCCGCTACAGGTGGAGGGACACAGACCCGCTACAGGTGGAGGGACACAGACCCGCTACAGGTGGAGGGACACAGACCCGCTACAGGTGGAGGGACACAGACCCGCTACAGGTGGAGGGATACAGACCCGCTACAGGTGGAGGGATACAGACCCGCTACAGGTGGAGGGATACAGACCCGCTACAGGTGGAGGGATACAGACCCGCTACAGGTGGAGGGATACAGACCCGCTACAGGTGGAGGGATACAGACCCGCTACAGGTGGAGGGATACAGACCCGCTACAGGTGGAGGGATACAGACCCGCTACAGGTGGAGGGATACAGACCCGCTACAGGTGGAGGGATACAGACCCGCTACAGGTGGAGGGATACAGACCCGCTACAGGTGGAGGGATACAGACCCGCTACAGGTGGAGGGATACAGACCCGCTACAGGTGGAGGGATACAGACCCGCTACAGGTGGAGGGATACAGACCCGCTACAGGTGGAGGGATACAGACCCGCTACAGGTGGAGGGATACAGACCCGCTACAGGTGGAGGGATACAGACCCGCTACAGGTGGAGGGATACAGACCCGCTACAGGTGGAGGGATACAGACCCGCTACAGGTGGAGGGATACAGACCCGCTACAGGTGGAGGGATACAGACCCGCTACAGGTGGAGGGATACAGACCCGCTACAGGTGGAGGGATACAGACCCGCTACAGGTGGAGGGATACAGACCCGCTACAGGTGGAGGGATACAGACCCGCTACAGGTGGAGGGATACATACCCGCTACAGGTGGAGGGATACAGACCCGCTACAGGTGGAGGGATACAGACCCGCTACAGGTGGAGGGATACAGACCCGCTACAGGTGGAGGGATACAGACCCGCTACAGGTGGAGGGATACAGACCCGCTACAGGTGGAGGGATACAGACCCACTACAGGTGGAGGGATACAGACCCACTACAGGTGGAGGGATACAGACCCACTACAGGTGGAGGGATACAGACCCGCTACAGGTGGAGGGATACAGACGCACTACAGGTGGAGGGACGCAGACCCGCTACAGGTGGAGGGACGCAGACCCGCTACAGGTGGAGGGACGCAGACCCGCTACAGGTGGAGGGACGCAGACCCGCTACAGGTGGAGGGACGCAGACCCACTACAGGTGGAGGGACGCAGACCGGCTACAGGTGGAGGGACGCAGACCGGCTACAGGTGGAGGGACGCAGACCGGCTACAGGTGGAGGGACGCAGACCGGCTACAGGTGGAGGGACGCAGACCGGCTACAGGTGGAGGGACGCAGACCGGCTACAGGTGGAGGGACGCAGACCGGCTACAGGTGGAGGGACGCAGACCGGCTACAGGTGGAGGGACGCAGACCGGCTACAGGTGGAGGGACGCAGAGCCGCTACAGGTGGAGGGACGCAGAGCCGCTACAGGTGGAGGGACGCAGAGCCGCTACAGGTGGAGGGACGCAGAGCCGCTACAGGTGGAGGGACGCAGAGCCGCTACAGGTGGAGGGACGCAGAGCCGCTACAGGTGGAGGGACGCAGAGCCGCTACAGGTGGAGGGACGCAGAGCCGCTACAGGTGGAGGGACGCAGAGCCGCTACAGGTGGAGGGACGCAGAGCCGCTACAGGTGGAGGGACGCAGAGCCGCTACAGGTGGAGGGACGCAGAGCCGCTACAGGTGGAGGGACGCAGAGCCGCTACAGGTGGAGGGACGCAGAGCCGCTACAGGTGGAGGGACGCAGAGCCGCTACAGGTGGAGGGACGCAGACCCGCTAGAGGTGGAGGGACGCAGACCCGCTAGAGGTGGAGGGACGCAGACCCGCTAGAGGTGGAGGGACGCAGACCCGCTAGAGGTGGAGGGACGCAGACCCGCTAGAGGTGGAGGGACGCAGACCCGCTACAGGTGGAGGGACGCAGACCCGCTACAGGTGGAGGGACGCAGACCCGCTACAGGTGGAGGGACGCAGACCCGCTACAGGTGGAGGGACGCAGACCCGCTACAGGTGGAGGGACGCAGACCCGCTACAGGTGGAGGGACGCAGACCCGCTACAGGTGGAGGGACACAGACCCACTACAGGTGGAGGGACACAGACCCACTACTGGTGGAGGGATACAGACGCACTACAGGTGGAGGGATACAGACGCACTACAGGTGGAGGGATACAGACCCACTACAGGTGGAGGGATACAGACCCACTACAGGTGGAGGGATACAGACGCACTACAGGTGGAGGGATACAGACCCACTACAGGTGGAGGCATACAGACCCACTACAGGTGGAGGGATACAGTCCCACTACAGGTGGAGGGATACAGACCCACTACAGGTGGAGGGACACAGACCCACTACAGGTGGAGGGATACAGACCCGCTACAGGTGGAGGGATACAGACCCGCTACAGGTGGAGGGATACAGACCCACTACAGGTGGAGGGATACAGACCCACTACAGGTGGAGGGATACAGACCCGCTACAGGTGGAGGGATACAGACCCGCTACAGGTGGAGGGACACAGACCCACTACAGGTGGAGGGATACAGACCCACTACAGGTGGAGGGATACAGTCCCACTACAGGTGGAGGGATACAGTCCCACTACAGGTGGAGGGATACAGACCCACTACAGGTGGAGGGATACAGACCCACTACAGGTGGAGGGATACAGTCCCACTACAGGTGGAGGGATACAGACCCACTACAGGTGGAGGGATACAGTCCCACTACAGGTGGAGGGATACAGTCCCACTACAGGTGGAGGGATACAGTCCCGCTACAGGTGGAGGGATACAGACCCGCTACAGGTGGAGGGACACAGACCCGCTACAGGTTGGGCGATACAGACCCACTACAGGTGGAGGGATACAGACCCGCTACACGTGGAGG